>NC_137683.1:31033507-31036007 GCF_963989245.1 Nansenia antarctica | reverse complement strand
TGCAAGATTCATGTTTGAAGTAATCAATCCCAGTTTTCAGACAAAATACATGTTCATTCATTCCCTGTCTGTTGATGTATGCTTTCTGCTTTGGTGACAGAATGTTATTGTCCACTAGCCAGGGAAGCACACGAGACAGGATACATTTCATGAACACTTTGTTCACACACACACACACACACACACACACACACACACACACACACACACACACACACACACACACACTGGTTCAGGTACCCCGACACCTTCTCCTGACCCCTCCTCAGACAGGTCTGGTTACCTTCTACAACCCCTCCTGAGTGTGTGTGTGTGTGTGTGTGTGTGTGTGTGTGTGTGTGTGTGTGTGAGTGTGTGTGTCTCACCTGGGTTGGGCTGTAGGTACTCTGTGGGTTGGTCATGATGTCCAACACTGCTCTAGCTGGGGGGTGTCCACCGGCGTACAGACACACACACACACACACACACACCCGCGCGCCACACACACACACACACACACACACACTCACACACTACACACACACACTACTACTCACACACACACACACACACACACTATCATATAATATATATCTACTATTGGATGGGTTGGTGGTGGGAGTGTGGTGGTTGGGTTGGTGTGGAGCTGGGGTGGTTGGGTTGGTGTGGAGCGGTGGGTGGGTTGGTGTGGTAGTGGGGTGGTTGGGTTGGTGTGGAGGGTGGGTGGGTTTGGTGTGGTGTGTGGGTGGGTCTGGTAGTGGAGTGTGGTGGATGGGTGGGTGAGGAGTGTGGTGATGGGTTGGAGTGGCGTGTGGTTGATGGGTTGGTGTGGAGTGTTGTGATGGGTTGGCTATGGAGTGTAGTGGCTGGGTTGGTGTGTAGTGTGGTGGCATGGTTGGGTGTTGGAGTGTGGTCGATGGGTTGGTCGGTGGAGTGTGGTGGATGGGATGGTGTGGACGTAGATGCTAGAGGGCTGGAGTGGAGTGTGGGGTGGGTTGGTGTGGCGTGTGGTGTTATGGGTTAGTGTGGATGGACTTGGTGTGGAGTGTGGTGGCTGGGTTGTGGTGGAGTGTGGTGGATGGGTTGGTGTGGCGTGTGGGTGGGTAGGTGTGGCGTGTGGTGGTTGGGTAAGTGTTGGATGTCTTGGGTGTGGAGTGTGGTGGACTGGGTTGGTGTGGAGTGTGGTGGTTGGGTTCGTGTGGATGGATCTGGTGCTGGCAGAGTGGTGGCTGAGTTTGGTGTGGAGTGTGGTGGCTGGGATGGTGTGGAGTAGGTGGTGGCATGATAGTCTATATTATTCATGTCATTATATTCTATATTTATTTAATGATATTCTATATTATTAATGTAACTATATTTATGTAATTATATTCTATATTATTCATGTAGTTATATTCTATATTATTCATGTAATTATATTCTATATTATTCATGTAGTTATATTCTATATTATTCATGTAATTATATTCTATATTATTCATGTAGTTATATTCTATATTATTCATGTAATGATATTCTATATTATTCATGTAATTATATTCTATATTATTCATGTAATGATATTCTATATTATTCATGTCATACACACATATATATATATGATGATGTCATACATACATATCTATATCTATATGATGATGGCATACATACATATACATATCTATATGATGATGTCAGACCTTCTCCATGTCCTTGAAGTCATCGTCCAGCTTGGTGCCTTCAGCTCCTCCCACCTTCTCACTGACTTTCTGAAAGACAGACACACACACACACACACAGACACACACACACACACACACACACACACACACACACACACACAGACACACACACACACACACACACACACACACACATACACACACACACACACACACACACAGACACACACATTTTAGTATCTTTATTAGCGTTCACATTTTATAATAAAATTCTTGAACTCAAACATTAGTAGTTGCATCAGCATAGGACACTCGGTTGCTCAATGTGTTTCAGTCTGAGTGTAAGACAGGTAACACCTCCTCCTCCATATGTGTTTCAGTCTGAGTGTAAGACAGGTAACACCTTCTCCTCCATATGTGTTTCAGTCTGAGTGTAAGACAGGTAACACCTTCTCCGCCATATGTGTTTTCAGTCTGAGTGTAAGACAGGTAACACCTCCTCCTCCATATGTGTTTCAGTCTGAGTGTAAGACAGGTAACACCTTCTCCTCCATATGTGTTTCAGTCTGAGTGTAAGACAGGTAACACCTCCTCCTCCATATGTGTTTCAGTCTGAGTGTAAGACAGGTAACACCTCCTCCTCCATATGTGTTTCAGTCTGAGTGTAAGACAGGTAACACCTCCTCCTCCATATGTGTTTCAGTCTGAGTGTAAGACAGGTAACACCTTCTCCTCCATATGTGTTTTCAGTCTGAGTGTAAGACAGGTAACACCTCCTCCTCCGTATGTGTTTCAGTCTGAGTGTAAGACAGGTAACACCTTCTCCTCCATATGTGTTTCAGTCTGAGTGTAAGACATGT
>NC_137683.1:31026890-31029390 GCF_963989245.1 Nansenia antarctica | reverse complement strand
TTTGTGTGTGTGTTTGTGTGTGTGTGTGTGTGTGTCTTTGTGTGTCTTTGTGTGCGTGTGTGTGTGTGTATAGTGTGCATGTGTGTGTGTGTGTGTGTGTGTTTGTATGAGTGTGTATGTGTGTGTGTGTGTGTGTGTGTAGTACCGGTACCAGTAGCACATCAACACCACAACCACCCACACACGCACACACACACACACACACACACATACACACTATACACACACACACACACACACACACACACACACACACACTATACACACTATACACACACACACACACACACTACACACACACACACACACACACACAGAGAATGAACTCATTTTGGGAAATGTTTCGAGATAGCATGTTGCAAGATTTCGTTTTGTGAGAAGTTTGTTGAACGGGGGAGGAGAGGACCAGAGGGAGGAGAGAAACAGGTGGAGCCAAAGGCAGGCAGGCTCTTTGGCACACACACTCACACTCACACACACACACACACACACACACACACACACACACACACACACACACACACACACACACACACCCAATGACCAGGCTGTGACAGGGGTTAGGTTACAGCAGGTCAAAGGGCAGGGGGCAGGTCACAGGAAGGGAGAAAGTCAATAGCAGGTTAAAATAGGCAAACAAGTGAAAATAAGAACAAGTAACAGACAACAGGTGTACAACAACATGAATGAATGGACTTTATTGTCATTGCTACAGTACAGGTACCAAACAACGAAATTTAGGAGGGGTGGCTCCCCTGGTGTTAGGAAAGGGAAAAGAAAAAAAAACTTAAAAAAAAAAAGCCACAAGAAGGGAAGGAGCTGGTTTACATAAATAAAGGCTATGTACACTATCCACTGTACTATACTGTACAGATAGACGACTAGGGTTGTCATATTGCACAATAGTATTGTTTCACGTTATTTAAAGTGTCACAGTTTGCAGGCTTGAAATGTACATGTTTGTGCCTCAGCACTACACCAGATTTTTTCAGTCCAGCAGCTGCCATACAATCCGTCCAGACTGTCCAGGGCCCAGAACTTAGGTCTTTGCTGTGTTCAGGGCCTGGACGGCCCTGTGGTAGAAGCTGTTCTTCAGTCTGTTTGTCTTAGCGGCCAGGGTCCTGAACTGCCTTTTCGAGGGCAGCCTGGTAAAGTGTTCGTACCCAGGGTGGGTCGGGTCCCTGGAGATCTTGGAGGCCTTCCTGAGACAGCGTGTGTTGTACAGCTCTTCCAGAGAGGGGAGGGGGGCGCCGGTGATCTTCTGTGCTGTTCTCACGACTCTCTGTAGCGCATTTCTCTCCGCTGTTGTGCAGCTGGAGAACCAGTTGCAGATGCCGTAGGTGAGGATGCTCTCCACTGCGCCGCGGTAGAAGGTCACCAGTATCTCCTGCTTGCTGTGTTCCTTCCTGAGGACTCTCAGGGTGTATAGCCGCTGTTGTGGCCTCTTGATGGTGCCTTTTGTGTTGTCCTTCCAGGTCAGGTCATCCCGCATGTGCATCCCCAGGAATCGGAGGGTTGAGACTCTCTCCACGCTCTCTCCGTCGATGAGCAGGGGCTGGATCTCAGACTTTTTTCTCCTGAAGTCTACGATGATTTCCTGGGTCTTTGACTTGTTCAGCAGCAGGTTGTTAACCTTGCACAGCTTGCTCAGTTGCTCTACCTCATCCCTGTACGCCGCCTCGTCCCCCCCCGAGATGCATCCCACCACGGTGGTGTCGTCTGCAAACTTTACGATGGAGTTGCTGGGGTGGACGGGGGTGAAGTCGTAGGTGTAGAGGTTGTAGAGGATGGGGCTTAGCACGCAGCCCTGGGGGGACCCAGTGCTGAGTCTGAGGGCTGTGGAGGTGTGGGGGCCCACCCGCACCCTCTGGGGGCGGTCGGTCAGGAAGTCCTTGATCCACGCACATATAGAGTGTGATAGACCCAGGTCTAGTAGTTTGGTCACTAGCCTGTCTGGAAGGATGGTGTTGAAGGCGGAGCTGAAGTCCACAAAGAGCAGTCTCGCGTAGCTGTTTCCCCTCTCCAGGTGGGATAGAGTGGCGTGGAGAGTCGTCGCGATGGCGTCCTCTGTGGACCTGTGGGCTCTGTAGGCGAACTGGTATGGATCCAGGTTGGGCGGGAGGCGTGTGACTATGTGGGCCCGGACTAGTTTCTCGAAGCACTTCATGATGATTGGTGTGAGTGCCACCGGGCGGTAGTCGTTTAGGCAGCTCACCGGGACACAGTTTTACCAGTTAGGGGTAGGGTTAGGGTTAGGGTGCTACGGTTAGGGTTAGGGTTAGGGGTAGGGTTAGACATGCCAGCATGTACCAATTCGACGTAGCACCTAACCCTAACCCTAGTTTTCCCACATGTACCGTATTCCCACATGTACCGTAACATTTAGACCTCTGCACAGATCTCCCTGTGGAGCTAAGAGAAGGTCTGAACCCAGGCTGTTCTGAACCACAGCCTGATGTATACTAGTCATTTCATCCTTAACACTTAATCATCCATGGGT
>NC_137683.1:31014390-31019390 GCF_963989245.1 Nansenia antarctica | reverse complement strand
TTCAAGTTCTTTGGTCTGTGAGAACCCATCTTTTGATTCAAGTTCTTTGGTCTGTGAGAACCCATCTTTTGATTCAAGTTCTTTGGTCTGTGAGAACCCTTCTTTTGATTCAAGTTCTTTGGTCTGTGAGTGGTTGAGCTGTTGAGCCCTCCAGAGGTCTGCTGTAGGGTCAGTCTGCTCTATGTCATCTATATCTGTGAGGATGTCGTGTGTCATGTGACTCCGTAGTAAAACCCCCTTCATTACTATACAGGAGGGTGCATCACTATGGTTACTGTTAGAACGTCCTCCCCTGTGAAACAAAGAACATGTAAATGTACAAGAAGACAAACAACAACTCTCTGGTAATGTCCTGATCTGATCTGATGTGGAATACAGTTACTGATTAGTTTTCTGATGTTAATCTAATCACTGGACGCTATAATATGTATGGATGTTGATGATGGTTTTACTATAATGTCACTGAGATGCAATCAAACACGATATGACCTCCATTAGACTACTGGATCAGTATAACCTATTAATGCTGTTATAACCTATTAAAGTAAAGCAAACAAAGAACTGAGTGTTTTCTTGTTTTCTTGGTATACATACATTATAACTACCAGTATTAGATTAGATTAGATTTTTAGATTAGATACTTTATTGTCATTGCAGAGTACCAGACAACGAAATGCAGTTTAGCATCTAACTAGACATGCAAATACTGATATAAGAACATGATATAAAAAAAAACACGGTAGTTATAGTTGTCCTGCTACACCCAATGTGACTCCTGTGCTATATCCGGTTTTGACAGTCAGCTACACTTTTCAAAAAATGCCGGTCGAGAGAGGACGCTGGCGTTGCTTGTTCGCTGCTTCTCCTCTCAAAATCTAGGTGTAATTGCAGTATACAGAGTAGATTGTCCTACAAAGACACTTAGATTTAGATTTAGTAATATCTAAATATTAATCAGACCCCTATACTTTCTTTTATCTATTTTTTGTGTGTTCCTTTTTACTTTTTTGTGTTCCTTCTTTCTACTACTCGATCTTTTCCATTTGTAAAGCTTCTTTGAGTGTCTAGAAAAGTGCTACAGTCTAATGTATTATTATCATTATTATTATTATTATTAATAATAATAATAAACTCTCCCTTGCATCCTCCAAGGAACAGACGATTGCTGTAGAGGGACAGGATTCAACACAGAGAAGTGTGAAACTGAAATAAACATAGAACTTAAGGTCAAAACTATTATTTTTTGACTTTACCAGAATAACTAAATGTATCATGAACTAATCAGTTAAGTATTACATAGAACATTAACATTGACATTGTATTCATAACTGTCATACACCAGCTGAGTTTTCTTGTTGTCACGACAACCACAGTGCAAAGTAGGACGTAGTACTAACCTCTGCCACTAGATGGCCTAGGGGGAAAGCTAAAGGAACTATTCCCCTAGATTAGTGTGGTGGCTTATGAACAGTATGTAATGTGCAGAAAAAAGAAGAAGAAAAAAAGAGGCACAACTGAACTTCAACTGAACTGTTGCCTAGTAACCTGAACACAAACTTGTAGTCTAATTAACCGTCATTTAGTAGAACATCTGTGCGGCGGAGTGATACATATAGTTAAAAGTCCCAGTGCTGTTATACTGTATATCGTAACTCATGGAATGCCTCTTGTCCAATCAAATTACTTGGTCGGAACTAACTGTTGTATAATGTGCAATATGAATGAATTAATGAATGAATGGTCTTTATTGTCATTAATACAGTACAGGTACCATACAACGAAATTTAGGAGGGGGGGCTCCCCTGGTGCTTGGAAAAAAGACTAAAAACAAGAGGGCCAAGGGTCAAATAAAAAAGGGAAAGCTGGTTTACATAAATAAAGGCTATGTACACTATCTACTATACTATACTACTATACTATACGATAAAACACTGTGCTGTACTCTATGCTATGCTATAAATATCCTAACTTTTCCTATATCTGAACCTTATGTACACAAGGGTTGTCATATTGCACATAGTATTGTTGCACATTCATTTAAAGTGTCGCAGTTAGCAGGTTTGAAATGTTCACAGTTGTATTTCAATATTGCACTTGTGTTTACAATCTAGTAGCTGCCATCTACATATCAATATAGAGTATGTAAGGTTAAAGAGTGATCACAGTAACCAGGGATGTGCAACCTTCATAGTATTGTCAATGTCATTGTCACTGAGAGTCATAGTAAAGTACACGATATGGACAAAAGTATTTGGGCACAATTCTGGTCTGGGGCTGTTTTCATGGTCTGGGCTGGTTCCCCTTAGTTCCAGTGAAGGGACGTCTTAATGCTGCAGCGTACAATGTGATTCTACAGAAGTGTACACTTCCAACTTTGTGGCAGCTGCTGTGGAATAACTTAATTATTAATTGATAGGTTGGGAGGTAATTCTAACTTGTTAATTGATAGGTTGGGAGGTAATTCTAACTCGTTAATTGATAGGTTGGGAGGTAATTATAAAAAGCACGGAGAGCTTGGATCAAATAGCCCAAGAGGCCCTTTATTAAAAGAATAGGTACAAACAGACAAGAGGCCCTTTATTAAAAGAATAGGTACAAACAGAGAGGATATTGGAATCGATCTTGCCCTCATACGCAGTTACAAAGACTTTTAAAGTCCAGGCGACATACAGGGATGCTTGAACGTAAATGGGAGGGAGATGGTACTCTGGTTAATATCTAACACAGGAAACTCCCACCCTCCCTTTCCAATGGACCTAACCCTAGGCCACGCCCCAAAATAGAAATTGTCCAATCATATCACAGCAAAAGTCATGACAGGCAGAAAACTCGGACAAACACCTTGCACAAAGCATCTAGACCAGGGGTAGGCAACCTTTTTCATATGAAGTGCCATTTTTTAATTTTCTTGTTAGTCAGTGTGCCAACCACAATATCAACATTAATTATGACTCGACATCAAACCAAACCAAACAGACCAACAGATCTGCCATTTTATTCCACAACATGAACAACAATTTTCAGCAAAGAGCTATGTATGCTAAATAAACCTAAAAATGTAACTAACTGAAACTTGAACAAAATTACCAACATAACATCTAAGACAACTAAACTTTGTGATGCGTAGCACAACTTTAAGCAAATTGGAGCGCTCAATGTCTACCAAAGTTGCTAACTGCGCTCCCTATGGTTATAATTTTAATAAGTAGGCCTAACTGGAGGGTGATTATACAAGGGTCTTACTTGTATGAATTATAATTTATATTTATATAATTATTTGGTTGTTACTTACATTTTATTATTTTATTCCAACCACAACAAACATATATATTTTTTGGGTTGCAAAGAGCTATGTATGTAAAGCCATGTAAACAGTCCTAACAATCAATGTCGTGATCCCTGGCCCTGTTTTCCTTTGCTCAACTCCATTATCTGGGGGTGGTACTTGGTCACTTTAAGTTGCACACAATTAATGCAACCGCTCCCCTCTGTTTCCCGACCATGGCAGGGGCACCATCTGTTGTCACTGCAAAAATCCTGCTAATGTCAATCCCTCGCTCCACAAAATGCTCGATAAGAACTTTAGTGATGTCCTCACCTTTTGTTGTTTCTGGCATTGGTTTTAGGCAGCAGAGCTCCTCCCTTACAGCAGAATCACAGTATCTTGCTATGACAGCCAGACGTGGCATGTCATTCACATCTACGCTCTCATCAAGTGCGAGGCTAAACACCGTCGCATCTTTCAAACCAGCGGTCTGCTGCGCTTTCACGTTTTCTGCCATTTCTCCTATTCTTCGTTCCACACTTCTGTCTGACACTGGGATGTCTTTTATTCTTGATTTTATTGTGTCTTTGTTTGATAAGCCTTCAAACAAAACATCTGAGCTACAGAGGAAAGCCTCCTTAATATATTCTCCATCAGTGAATGGCTTTCCACGTTTCGCAATGCAATGAGCAATGCGAAAGCTTGCTTCAGTTGCGTGATTTTTAGCAGTGGCAAATGCTTTAAAGGTGCTGGCCTGCTTCCCATACCTTGACACAGCACGTCTTATTGATTCGGCCTTGTCTGCTTCATCCTTGAACGACTTGAGTTATATTGATACAAGTATCGAATCGAATTCAGAATTTTACTTTGAAAATTGGCGCCAGAATACGGCTCTCGTGGAGTGGATGAGAGACTAGGGCTGCATTCGTAAATTCGCCCTGAGAGCGCCAGAGCGTCCCCGAGACTGCCTCTAGTCCAGTCATGTCAAAGTCAAATACACAGGGGGCCAACATTTAAAAATGGTACAAGTGGAGGGCCGGGCTGGTTCAATGTTTATTAAAACTCGCAATTATTGCACATATTGAACCAATACCAATAACACAGCCTATATTGCACTTAACATGAATCATTACATTAAATTAAGTAAAACATAAATAAAATCAGTTGCAATATTTTCTCAAGGCTCTTTCAGTAATAAATTGAAAACGTTTTATTTTTTATTTTTTTTAACAGGTAAACAGCTAAATGTAATTTTCATTCAAAGCTCAATGGCAAGATAAATGCAAAAATGAAACAGCATGCATTAAAAACAAATCAGTGTGCTGCTCCGATCCTCACCAATGACTGTCTTCTATAATAAAATTAGAAAAGTTAGTGCAAACTTGCAAAAGTGCAAAACAGTTGCATTAATTTCTTAGGCAACATGTCCCTGGGTCCATTCAACTGGGAAAAAAAAAAAATCCCTTCAAAGAAATATCAAGTCCAAGTCCTTTCTGCTCACTTGTCTGAGGCTGAGCCCGATACTTGGTGTCTCATCTTGAGTACAAGTTCATTAATGTTTGGGGTCAGGCTCTGAGCTGAGGAAATCCTCAGGATTGAGTTCAGATGTTCATCACTAAGACGACTCCTATGTGATGTTTTGTTTAGTTTCATCAACGAAAACAGTTGTTCACACACGTATGTGCTGCCAAACATAGATGGCGTGCGAGCAAATTGGGTGCGCAGCTCAGGCATT
>NC_137683.1:30996890-30999390 GCF_963989245.1 Nansenia antarctica | reverse complement strand
GGGAGAAGGAGGGAGAAGGAGGGAGAAGGAGGGAGAATGAAGGAGGGAGGGAGGGAGAAGGAGGGAGAATGAAGGAGGGAGAATGAAGGAGGGAGGGAGGGAGGGAGAATAAAGGAGAAGGAGGGAGGGAGGGAGAAGGAGGGAGGGAGGGAGAAGGAGGGAGGGAGGGAGAAGGAGGGAGGGAGAAGGAGGGAGAAGGAGGGAGGGAGGGAGGGAGAAGGAGGGAGGGAGGGAGAAGGAGGGAGGGAGGGAGAAGGAGGGAGGGAGAAGGAGGGAGAAGGAGGGAGGGAGAAGGAGGGAGAAGGAGGGAGGGAGGGAGGGAGAAGGAGGGAGGGAGGGAGGGAGAATAAGGGAGAAGGAGGGAGGGAGAGGGGAATTTCTTCTCAGGAATTTACACAGCCGCCTCACTCCTTTGTGAACCCCATGACCCTCACACACACACACACACGCACACGCACACGCACACACATGCACACGCACACACACACACACACACACACACACACGCACACACACACACGCACGCACACACACACGCACGCACGCACACGCACACACACGCACACACACACACACACACACACACACACACACACACACACACACACACACACACACACAGCGCCCCCCAGGCCTCCTCTGCCAGCCTGTCAGGTCATATTCATCTGGTCCGCCCCCCCACACACACACTCATCCTCACCGTCACACACACACACACACTCATCCTCACCGTCACACACCACCCAGAGGACACACGCCATCGCCCCCGGCAACAGCACGCAGTCGACTACATATACCACAATGCAACAGCTGCGCGGGTCATTCAGACAGCACAGCACAGGGGGGCGGGGCCAGACAGACCTTCACGCGTGGACACAGAGACGCTACGCTGGTCTGGTCTGGGTTGTTACTTTGATCTACTCCACAGTTTGATCTACTCTACTCTACTCTACTGTACTCTACTGTACTGTACTCTACTCTACTCTACTCTACTCTACTCTACTCTACTCTACTGTACTCTACTCTACTCTACTGTACTCTACTGTACTCTACTCTACTCTACTCTACTCTACTGTACTCTACTCTACTCTACTCTACTCTACTCTACTCTACTGTACTGTGCTCTACTCTACTCTACTGTACTCTACTGTACTCTACTCTACTCTACTGTACTGTGCTCTACTCTACTCTACTGTACTCTACTGTACTCTACTCTACTCTACTCTACTGTACTGTACTCTACTCTACTCTACTCTACTCTACTGTACTGTGCTCTACTCTACTCTACTGTACTCTACTGTACTCTACTCTACTCTACTGTACTGTGCTCTACTCTACTCTACTCTACTCTACTCTACTCTACTGTACTCTACTCTACTCTACTCTACTCTACTCTACTGTACTGTACTGTACTGTACTCTACTCTACTCTACTGTACTCTACTGTACTGTGCTCTACTCTACTCTACTCTACTCTACTGTACTCTACTGTACTCTACTCTACTCTACTCTACTGTACTCTACTCTACTCTACTGTACTCTACTGTACTCTACTCTACTCTACTCTACTCTACTGTACTCTACTGTACTCTACTCTACTCTACTGTACTCTACTGTACTCTACTCTACTCTACTCTACTGTACTGTGCTCTACTCTACTCTACTCTACTCTACTGTACTCTACTGTACTCTACTCTACTCTACTCTACTGTACTCTACTCTACTCTACTGTACTCTACTCTACTCTACTGTACTCTACTCTACTCTACTCTACTCTACTGTACTCTACTCTACTCTACTCTACTCTACTGTACTGTACTCTACTCTACTCTACTGTACTCTACTCTACTCTACTGTACTCTACTCTACTCTACTCTACTCTACTGTACTCTACTCTACTCTACTCTACTGTACTCTACTCTACTCTACTATATTGTACTGTACTCTACTCTACTCTACTCTACTCTACTCTACTGTACTCTACTCTACTGTACTCTACTGTACTGTACTCTACTCTAATAATAATAATAATAATAATACATTTTATTTATAAAAGCACTTTACATATAAAATCTCAGAGTGCTACAACACAGTAAGATAAAGCAAAAAACATTCAATTAAAAGGCTAAAAAAAGGCTCTATTAAAAAGGTGGGTTTTAAGGCCTCGTTTAAAAGCATCCACAGACTGTGGTGCCCTTAGGTGGTCAGGGAGAGCATTCCACAGCCTGGGAGCAGCCGAGCAGGAGGCCCGATCTCCCATCGTGCGGAGCTTGGTCCTGGGGGTCTTGAGGAGGTTGGTGGCAGTAGAACGGAGGGTGCGTGAGGAGGTCTGAGGGGTATGGAGGAGTTCCTTGAGGTAGGGGGGGGAAGTTCCATGGATGCACTGGTGGGTGAAGAGGGAGACCTTGAATTCAATTGCGAGGGAGACGGGGAGCCAGTGAAGTGATTTGAGGATGGGGGTGATGTGATCATATTTGCGCACCCTCATCAGGATCCTAGCA
>NC_137683.1:30979390-30989390 GCF_963989245.1 Nansenia antarctica | reverse complement strand
AGGTAGCAGATTTCTGACAAACGTATACCCTGCTCCTTAAACTAAATTATTTAGTACCTATTACAGCGCTACATACAGTATGCAATATGAGGTAAGATAGATTAAGATTACTACACTTAATTCATTTTTGTGATAAATGACGAAAATGACAATGCATACATTTTGGGTTTGATGTTAAATATTACCAAACTTAAATAGACAATATCTAATATTGTCTATTTAATGTCCTTTAATATTCTTGTGAGAAAAACAATTGAATTCCCGTTCTTACGTAGTAAAGCATGTATTGAAACTATGAATATGAAGTGAATGTTTGCCTTTTTGACCATGTGCCCTGAAGTTTGAACATTCCATCTATTAACTATTACATCTTTAGATCAAGGAGTATTCAAGGATTAAAATATTAACAACACCTTTCTTTCAGAGTAAGGCAAGCTGATTTGTCTACCAAAAAAAAACTATTTCAATACTTTGCTTGCCAGAGGGGCATTTCAGACCAAGTAAGTCATTGTTAAGAGCTCACCGTGCTCTTAACATAAGCCTGACCTTGTGAATTAGGTGATTAGGACTGGGTGGTGTCAGCCGCAATGCTAAAAATATGCCAATGAAGTAGAAGGAAACTACATTAATGAACGTCTGAGACACAAAGAGGGGACCTTTCAAATAGAATCTGGGTTCATGCCCTTCAGAAGTACACTCATAAGCACTGGCGGACTCAGGGGTGGGCAGGGGGGGCGACTGCCCCTCCTGGTGCCACCACAGTTGAAAAACGTCTCTCTTAAGTGCCCTTTTGAGTGGCGAAATTAGAGGATGTGCCCTATTGGCTGCCCTTCCAATGGTCTAAACTTGACCATGTGCACTGATTTTTTCTTTTCTTTTTGCCCCTACCCTTCAAACAGCCTGAGTCTGCCACTGAACAGGACTGTCTGTTACTGAGCTGTCCTTCAACAGGACTGTCTGTTACTGAGCTGTCCTTCAACAGGACTGTCTGTTACTGAGCTGTCCTTCAACAGGACTGTCTGTTACTGAGCTGTCCTTCAACAGGTCTACTGTCTGTTACTGAGCTGTCCTTCAACAGGGCTGTCTGTTACTGAGCTGTCCTTCAACAGGGCTGTCTGTTACTGAGCTGTCCTTCAACAGGTCTGTCTGTTACTGAGCTGTCCTTCAACAGGGCTGTCTGTTACTGAGCTGTCCTTCAACAGGTCTGTCTGTTACTGAGCTGTCCTTCAACAGGGCTGTCTGTTACTGAGCTGTCCTTCAACAGGTCTGTCTGTTACTGAGCTGTCCTTCAACAGGTCTGTCTGTTACTGAGTTGTCCTTCTACAGGACTGTCTGTTACTGAGCTGTCCTTCAACAGGGCTGTCTGTTACTGAGCTGTCCTTCAACAGGTCTGTCTGTTACTGAGCTGTCCTTCAACAGGACTGTCTGTTACTGAGCTGTCCTTCAACAGGACTGTCTGTTACTGAGCTGTCCTTCAACAGGACTGTCTGTTACTGAGCTGTCCTTCAACAGGTCTGTCTGTTACTGAGCTGTCCTTCAACAGGACTGGCTGCTATTTCAGTAGAGGTATGTAATTCTACCCTGGCTGCTATTACAAGCCTGCAAACTGTGACACTTTAAAATAACGTGAAAAAATACTTTTGTGCAATATGACAAACCTAGTTGACTATCTGTGCAGTATAGTACAGTGGATTGTGTACATAGCCTTTATTGATGTAAACCAGCTCCTTACCTTCTTGTGATTTTATGCTTTTTCAACAAAAAAAAAAATCCTTTCCTAACACCAGGGGAGCCACCCCTCCTAAATTTCGTTGTTTGGTACCTGTACTGTAGCAATGACAAATAAAGTCCATTCCATTCCATTCCATTCCATTGCATGCTATGTTAAAACACATGAACCCCCTAGACTAACAAGCTCTTTTGCAGGCTGCCATCAACACATGGACAAGTATTATTGATCATTACTGAATGAAACAGATTGAAAGTGTCTGCAATAATTGACCTTTATTTTCTCTTGTTACATCTTAATATGCTGATATGTAACTGCATGTTAAAAATACAACAATATAGCTTGAAGCAGAAAGAAGGAATGTCTTACTGTTTAATGACTAATATAAATGGAAAAAAAACATATTGTAAAATACCTCTACAAGGGGGAAATAAGTCAAATGAAGCTAAAATATGTCATCAAAAAACATAATTGTTCTTTGCTAAAATCTTACATAAGCTTGGCAATCAATGCACACCTCTGTATAACCCTTGCAAAGCAGAAAAGATCATTTTGAATAGAAAAAGTAGCATTTTCTATGATGAAACTACATTTGTTTTCTTAAAGGGACAATCTGGGATTCCAACATCAACAAAGCGGTCTCCCCGCCACTGTTTCTGGTAAACAGCTGAGCGATGGGGCTGGAGCAATGTAACCACTCTCAGATTCAGAGACGGAGCTATGGATGTAATAACTGACCTTCCATGAGATCAACATGATAGTTGTAACCATGTTCTGAAGCTACACAGTGTTTGTTAACAATGACATTGTTTACAACAAGTAAAACAAGCTTTTATTTTGGCTTCTGTGAAAGTACATTCATGAGGCATTTCTAAGTTATATTCCTAAAGAGTCAATGGCTATACTGTATATTATTAATTTAAGTTAATGAATGAGTCCCAAAATGGATGTACCAATCCCAGATTGCCCCTTTAAAGCTGAGCTAAAACATCTTCATGTCTTGTTGCTAGACGTACAGTTACTCCTGGGGATCCACATCTGACATCATGATGACATCATCGCTTCTCTTCATCAGGCTGAAAAACAGAAATGAAATAACATGATTGTATATCATTATTTATAATAAATAAACCTACTATTAAAAGTATAGTCTGTTCATTTCTTTAAACTCATGAAATCAGCAGGGGGTGAAATACTTATTTTCCGCACTGTATATAGTTATTATATATAGTTCTATTATATCCACTGCTGGACTGGCCATACAATCTACCTGCCCGCTGGCAGGTGGGCCGCGCTAATTTTGGTCCGGTCGGGCCGCCCCCCCCCCAAAAAAAATAAATATATATATATATATATAAAACTAGCACGGCCGACCCCAAACTAGCGCGGCCCAAAATAGCGCGGCATCAACTAGCGCTGAATCAAGCGGCGGCCCCCGTTTATACTAACACATGGGCTGGCCCAATCACATGCTTAGGCCCTGCTGTCCATCGGCCCCCTCCCCCACTCTGATCCCTTGGCCGACAACCCAAGTGCAGTGTCATGTTCGTAGATAAGATAGTGAAAGGGGGTGCCCAGAAAATTAGGGAGAAAAAAAGTAAGAAGCTAGCAGAGGATGCCTCAAAATGTCAGAAACTGACAGATATGTTCTCTGGATCGACTGTGGGGGCTAGGCCTACTACAGATACAGCAGCCATGTCTCATCACCGTGGAGTACGTCAACAGTGAGTGAGTACACTGGTTCACACTTGCATTGGTATACTTGCTGTCCATGTCACTTACTCCGCTCGATAGTTTTTTTTTTTACAAATGGTATATTCAACAGACTGCCAGCATGTTGATCGGCGGTGTCGGACCGATTGTGTTGGCCCGGTCTGAGCCACATGGCAGGGCCTAATTTTTGTCCCAGTCCAGCCCTGATTATATCTGTATATATATATATATATATACATATATAATGTTATTATTCAAGCACATGAGAAAGACGTCAAGTTGTTACAGACAGTCATTTGGACTTTCTCCGACCGAGCCTCGACCTTAACCTCTGCCCGACTCTAACCAGCTACGCCAAAGAAAAACTAGAAATTGGACAGCGTGGGTGGGTATTGAGGTATTGGGGGTATTGAGGGTATTGAGGGTATTGAGGGTATTGGGGGTATTGGGGGTATTGGGGGTATTGAGGGTATTGAGGTATTGAGGTATTGGGGGTATTAGGGTATTGGGGGTATTGGGGGTATTGAGGGTATTGGGGGTATTGAGGGTATTGGGGGTATTGAGGTATTGGGGGTATTGGGGGTATTGAGGGTATTGGGGGTATTGAGGTATTGGGGGTATTGGGGGTATTGAGGGTATTGGGGGTATTGGGGGTATTGGGGGTATTGAGGTATTGGGGGTATTGAGGGTATTGAGGGTATTGGGGGTATTGGGGGTATTGGGGGTATTGGGGGTATTGAGGGTATTGGGGGTATTGGGGGTATTGGGGGTATTGAGGTATTGGGGGTATTGAGGGTATTGGGGGTATTGGGGGTATTGAGGGTATTGGGGGTATTGAGGGTATTGAGGGTATTGGGGGTATTGAGGTATTGGGGGTATTGGGGGTATTGGGGGTATTGAGGTATTGGGGGTATTGAGGGTATTGGGGGTATTGGGGGTATTGGGGGTATTGGGGGTATTGGGGGTATTGAGGGTATTGGGGGTATTGGGGGTATTGAGGGTATTGAGGGTATTGGGGGTATTGAGGTATAGAGGTATTGAGGTATTGAGGTATTGAGGGTATTGAGGGTATTGGGGGTATTGGGGGTATTGGGGGTATTGGGGGTATTGAGGTATTGGGGGTATTGGGGGTATTGAGGTATTGGGGGTATTGGGGGTATTGAGGGTATTGGGGGTATTGGGGGTATTGGGGGTATTGAGGTATTGGGGGTATTGAGGGTATTGAGGGTATTGAGGGTATTGGGGGTATTGAGGGTATTGGGGGTATTGGGGGTATTGAGGGTATTGGGGGTATTGAGGGTATTGGGGGTATTGGGGGTATTGGGGGTATTGAGGGTATTGGGGGTATTGGGGGTATTGAGGGTATTGGGGGTATTGGGGGTATTGAGGGTATTGGGGGTATTGGGGGTATTGGGGGTATTGGGGGTATTGAGGGTATTGGGGGTATTGGGGGTATTGGGGGTATTGAGGTATTGGGGGTATTGGGGGTATTGAGGTATTGGGGGTATTGGGGGTATTGAGGGTATTGGGGGTATTGGGGGTATTGGGGGTATTGAGGTATTGGGGGTATTGAGGGTATTGAGGGTATTGAGGGTATTGGGGGTATTGAGGGTATTGGGGGTATTGGGGGTATTGAGGGTATTGGGGGTATTGAGGGTATTGGGGGTATTGGGGGTATTGGGGGTATTGAGGGTATTGGGGGTATTGGGGGTATTGGGGGTATTGGGGGTATTGGGGGTATTGAGGGTATTGGGGGTATTGGGGGTATTGGGGGTATTGAGGGTATTGGGGGTATTGGGGGTTTTGGGGGTATTGAGGTATTGAGGTATTGAGGGTATTGGGGGTATTGGGGGTATTGGGGGTATTGGGGGTATTGAGGTATTGGGGGTATTGGGGGTATT
The DNA here is from genome assembly GCF_963989245.1 of Nansenia antarctica. NCBI lineage: Eukaryota > Metazoa > Chordata > Actinopteri > Argentiniformes > Microstomatidae > Nansenia > Nansenia antarctica. Next base: position 30,984,047 of record NC_137683.1, on the reverse strand, counting down.
GGGGGTATTGGGGGTATTGGGGGTATTGGGGGTATTGAGGTATTGGGGGTATTGGGGGTATTGGGGGTATTGGGGGTATTGAGGGTATTGGGGGTATTGGGGGTATTGGGGGTATTGGGGGTATTGAGGTATTGGGGGTATTGGGGGTATTGAGGGTATTGAGGGTATTGAGGGTATTGAGGGTATTGGGGGTATTGAGGGTATTGGGGGTATTGGGGGTATTGGGGGTATTGAGGGTATTGGGGGTATTGGGGGTATTGGGGGTATTGGGGGTATTGGGGGTATTGGGGGTATTGAGGGTATTGGGGGTATTGAGGGTATTGGGGGTATTGAGGGTATTGGGGGTATTGAGGGTATTGGGGGTATTGGGGGTATTGGGGGTATTGGGGGTATTGAGGGTATCCGCTTGTTAAGTCTGACGTCAAAAGTGACGTTTAGCCATTTCCGAGTCCAAATCAGAAATTCTCCGCACCAGAGTACCTGTGAACTACAGCGGTAGAATGACAGTTTAATCGTTTTTTAGACTCGGATCTATTCATACAACAAGGGACACAGCACTTTACTGTTTTCTCCATATTGTCAGGGTATTTGAGCCTCGGAAAAGCGCTATATAAATATAATTAATTATTATTATTATTTCGGCATCTCGAAGACAGCGCCTCAGACAACGTTGGCCCCGGAAATACGTCACGACTTAACAAGCGGATTGGGGGTATTTGACTAAAAGACACCAAACTACTGTAGAACTGAGAATAACTTACCAGTCACTGTGATGTTGACAGCATTGCTGTACTCTCCTGACCCAGACTCACACCAGTACACTCCACTGTGACTGTAGTATACAGCGGGGATGGTGCATGTGGGTCCAGTTGATGATTGAACAGAGGGACACTCTACCAAATCTACCATCACTCTCCATCCAGTAGAGTTCCCCTCCACCTCACAGCTCACTGAGACGGACTCGTCCTCAAACCACTGCGATCTGTTGGTACTGATGGTCAGAGAGGCTGGAGGAGAGAGACCTGGGAGAGAGACAGTAAGAGAAAGAGTGAGAGGTGGAGAGAGGGTGGGGGAAAAAAGAGAGAAAGAGAAAGAGAGAAGAGAAGCGAGAAAGAGAGAGCGAGGAAGAGAGAGAGTGAGGGAGAGAGAAAGAGAGGGGGAGAGACACGTTAAGACAGAGAGAGAGAGAGACAGAGGGGGGGACAAAGTTCAGACTGAGACAGCGTCATAGTTCAGAGTTGAAACAGTAAATCAATAACTCACCTGCTACCCAGAGGAACTTTTCGCTGTAGTATGTATAATAGACTGGGTCTCCTCTCCCAGCTCTACATGAATACTTCCCTGTGTGACTCAGACCAACAGAGCTGACAGAGTAGGAGCCTCCAGCCCCACGCTCGCTGTCTGGTAGCAGCTCTCTGGAGTAACTCTGTCCATCGTACACATCTCTGTACCAGTAGAATATCCAGTCTGTCGACGAGTCTCCAACCTCACAGCTCAGAGTCACTGAGTCTCCAACATTCAGCCACCATGCAGGAGACACACTCAGGACAAGACGGGGTCTACCTTTAAGAGAACAGGTGTCAAAGTGTGAAATTGTTAAGTGCAAGAACACAAACGCTGTCTTTCACCAATCTATTATGATTTTTATTGTCTGTTCTCTTGCTTTGATAAACAGAGGTACACAACAATACAGTGTTTTTGATTTTCTATGAGAACATTTTCTTAATGAGACTAAGAGACACCAAACTACTGTAGAACTGAGAATTGCTTACGAGTCACTGTGATGTTGACAGCATTGCTGTACTCTCCTGACCCAGACTCACACCAGAGCAGTCCACTGTGATGGTAGTATACAATGGGGATGGTGCATGTGGGTCCAGTTGATGATGGAACAGAGGGACACACTTCCAGCCCAGCACCTGTTGTGGACATCATCACTCTCCATCCAGTAGAGTTCCCCTCCACCTCACAGCTCACTGAGACAGACTCTTCCTTAAACCACTGCAATCTGTTGGTACTGATGGTCAGAGAGGCTGGAGGAGAGAGACCTGGGAGAGAGACAGTAAGAGAAAGAGTGAGAGGTGGAGAGAGGGTGGGAGCAGAGAGAAAGAGAGAGAGAGGAAGAGAGAGAGAGAAAGAGAGGGGGAGAGACACGTAAAGACAGAGAGAGAGAGAGACAGAGGGGGGGACAAAGTTCAGACCGAGACAGCGTCATAGTTCACAGTTGAAACAGTAAAGCAATAACTCACCTGCTACCCAGAGGAACTGATAGCTGGAGTGTGTATAATAGACTGGGTCTCCTCTCCCAGGTGTACATGAATACATCCCTGAGTGATTCAGACCTACAGAGCTGACAGAGTAGGAGCCTCCAGCCCCACGCTCGCTGTCTGGTAGCAGCTCTCTGGAGTAACTCTGTCCATTGTACTCATCTCTGTACCAGTAGAATCTCCAACCTGGAAACGAGTCTTCAACCTCACAGCTCAGAGTCACTGAGTCTCCTTCATTCAGCCACCATGCAGCAGGAGACACACTCAGGACAGGACTCTCTTTCCCTGTAAGAGAACAGGTGTGAAAATGTGAAATTGTAAAGTGCAAGAACACAAATGCTGTCTTTCACAAATCTATTATTTTCTTGCTTTGATAAACGGAGGTACACAACAATTCAGTGTTTTGGATTTTCTATGAGAACATTTTCTTAATGAAACTAAGAGACACCAAACTACTGTAGAACTGAGAATAACTTACAGGTCTCTGTGATGTTGACAGCATTGCTGTACTCTCCTGACCCAGACTCACACCAGTACACTCCACTGTCAGAGGTGGATACATAGGGGAAGATGGTGCATATGGGTCCAGTTGATGATTCATTAGAGGGACACTCTGACAGCCTGTTACCTTCAATGAACCTCATCACTTTCCATCCAGCAGAATTCCCCTTCACCTCACAGCTCACTGAGACTGACTCACCCTCCATGAACTGAGATGTGTTGGGACTGAGGGTCAGAGAGGCCGGAGGAGAGAGACCTGGGAGAGAGAGAGGGAAGAGAGAGGGGGGGAGGAGAGAGACAGTGAGAGAGAGAGGGAAGAGAGAGGGAGACAGATAGGGAGAGAGAGTTAGAGAGAGGTAGAAAGAGACAGTGAGAGAGGGAGAGAGAGAAAACAAGAGGGAGATACATAGAGGGATAGAAAGAAAGAGAGAGTGAAGGAAAAGGGGAGAGAGAGGGGCGAAGAGGGAGAAAGGGGCGGAAGTGGGAGAGAGAGAGAGGTAGAGAGAGAAAGAGGGGTTGGGAAAGAGGGTGAGAGAGGGGGAGAAAGAGAGAGTGAGTGAAAGAAAGAGAGAGACAGGGAGAGAGAGAGTGAGGGAGAGAGAGACAGAGAAAGGGGGGGAAGAGAGGGAGCGAGGGGGAGGAAAATGGAGGGGGAGGAAAATGGAGGGGGAGAAAGACACATAAAGACAGAGAGAGACTGACAGAGGGGGTTCAAAGTTCAGACTGAAACAGGGTCATAGTTCAGAGTTGAAAGAGTACATCAGTAACTCACCTGCTACCCAGAGGAGCTTCTGATTGCTGTAGTCTGAATAATAGACTGGGTCTCCTCTCTCAGCTCTACATGAATACATCCCTGTGTGATTCAGACCTACAGACCTGACAGAGTAGGAGCCTCCAGCCCCACGCTCGCTGTCTGGTAGCAGCTCTGGGGAGTAACTCTGTCCATTGTACTCATCTCTGTACCAGTAGAATCTCCAGCCTGGAGACGAGTCTCCAACCTCACAGCTCAGAGTCACTGAGTCTCCAACATTCAGCCACCATGCAACAGGAGACACACTCAGGAAAGCGTCCGGTATATCTGTAAGAGAACACGTGTTAAAGTGTGAAATTGTAAAGTGCAAGAACACACATGCTGTCTTTCACAAATCTATTATAATTTGTATTGTTTTTACTCTTGCTTTGATAAACAGAAGAACATTTTCTTAATGAGACTAAGAGACACCAAACTACTGTAGAGCTGAGAATAACTTACGAGTCACTGTGATGTTGAAAGCATTTTTGCACAACAAAAATTAAGTTCTAACAATAATAATTTAAATGAAAAGAATCCAATCGTTTTGTCCAGTCCGTTTTTGGAGTTCTGTGTGGAATGATATCTGATTTGGCTTTTTTTCTCAGCTTTTTTTCTCTCAACCATGTCCTGTCTACTAGACCATGTCCTGTCTAGACCATGTCCTGTCTACTAGACCATGTCCTGTCTAGACCATGTCCTGTCTAGACCATGTCCTGTCTAGACCATGTCCTGTCTAGACCATGTCCTGTCTACTAGACCATGTCCTGTCTAGACCATGTCCTGTCTAGACCATGTCCTGTCTAGACCATGTCCTGTCTAGACCATGTCCTGTCTAGACCATGTCCTGTCTAGACCATGTCCTGTCTAGACCATGTCCTGTCTACTAGACCATGTCCTGTCTAGACCATGTCCTGTCTACTAGACCATGTCCTGTCTAGACCATGTCCTGTCTAGCAATTTCAGGCTACTGACATCAGGACGGTGCTATCAGGCGCCCCAAAGAAGGTCAAACCATTACGCCAAATCTTTTATTCCTTCAGCCATTCGGCTGAGTAGACCCAGCAGGGAAAGAGGGGGTCCTGCCATCTCATATGGA
>NC_137683.1:30956890-30974390 GCF_963989245.1 Nansenia antarctica | reverse complement strand
GAATTGTACATAACTGAAACGTTAACAAATTGACATTCTTGACTGTAACAGGTTCGGGCACAGAGGGAGACAGACAATATGATTCTGCGGTTTAAGGAACGGGTTTTATTTGTGCAGCTGGTTTGGAGTCCGGTTTGGCTGAGCCTCGCTCAGGGGAGAACGTCTTGCCCGACCCTTCCGGTCGCGGCTCTCCTGCAGCGCTCTCCGACGTCTCTCTACAACCGACTCTCCGCTGCTTCTCCTCGATTCCTCCGTTCTCCGCTCACTGCGTCCTACCGAGGGAGAACAAAGCAACACATTAAGAGGGCACGTTGATGAGGACCCAATTGGCATCCCTTCACCAACCGTCCTGTAGCTCCCTCTGCAGGTCGGAACGCGCCATGTTCCCCACATTGACATTTTGACACTTGACTGACTTAATTATTATTCTTACTTATTAACATTGACAAACATATTTACAATTAGCATTTTATAAAGTAGAACTGTAATGTGTACTTTCTCAGTCAATGCTAAGTGCAGTCATCTTATGCAGCATCACTTTTCACATCAAAACAAAAGTAAAACTAATGTGTACTTTCTCATATTAACATTGACAAACATATTTACAATTATAGCATTTTATAAAGTAGAACTGTAATGTGTACTTGTGTCTCAGTCAGTGCTAAGTGCAGTCATCTTATGCAGCATTACTTTTCACATCGAAACAGTCATGTTACTCACTCAAGTCAGTGTGATGGTTGTGACTGGATACTGTCTACAAGTGCTTTGAAGTTTGGCTCATAGCTACTGACTGCCAGTCTGAGACAGTCTGTGAGGTGTCTGTCAGTAAGGCGGCTCCTGTACTTCGATTTGATTATTTTCATCTGTGAAAATGACATTTCACAGAGATATGTGGATCCAAAGTAGGCACTCACTCTTAGTGCACATGCAGTGAGAAGAGGAAACTTCTCTCTGCTGACAAGTCCCCAAAAGTCACTGTCCCTTGACCTGGCTTTCAGCTCTATGTCATTTTGTAAATCCACCATCTCCATGTCAACTCCACTTGGCAAAGTAAATACTTGCTGGAATTTGGCTGCTACCTGCTCTATATCAATGGGCACAAATGGGTTTGAGACAAATGCAGCAATATCTCCCATGACATCTAACTCGCCAAAACGCCGATTGAACTCTGTTGCCAGTTTGTCCAGGGGAGCACAGTACTGCTCAGGGTGAAAAGCATCATTGTCTTCCAAGGCCTGTGCCATTTTCTCCAGGTTGGGAAAGTGTGTCAGCCTCCCATTCTTTAGGTGTGTGGTCCAAACACCGAGCTTGGCCTTGAACCCATTTACTGCGCTTATCATGTGGGGGAGGTGTCGGTCTTTTCCCTGCAGCTCGTAGTTGAGTGCGTTCAGTTTTGCGGTTATGTCTGTCAGGAACCCCAGGTCCAGTAGCCACGCATCGTCTGACAGTTCCTTGTGCTCCTCGTTCCTTGTAAGTAAGTAAGTAAGTAAAGCTTTATTTATATAGCACCTTTCATACAAGAAATGCAGCTCAAAGTGCTTTACAACAGGAATAAGAACATTACGTGAATACAAACATATATAAAAACATATACATGCATAGAATGAATATAAAAGCAGGGGAAAACAGTAAAAAGAAAACGTAAAGATCTGACTTTCCACACCAATTTAAGTCCTTTGCCTATGAAAATATTTACTACCACTTGCCTTGTCGACAGGAACGTCTTGATCTCGGGCAGCAAGTCGACAAATCGCTGCAGCACTTTGCCGCGACTCAACCACCGCACATCAGCATGGAGAAGCAGGTCTCCGTAAGCAGCGTCGAGCTCGTCCAATAACGCTTTGAATAAGCGGTGCTGAAGCGCTTTCGCTCGAATCGAGTTGACTAGTTTCACCACCAGTGTCATTACATGGGAAAAGTCCAACACCTTACCAGCCAAGGCCTGCTGATGGATCACACAGTGATAATTGACGAAGGAGGGAAAATCAGGGTCATTACGACACAGTCCAATAAATCCATTGCGCGCACCGAGCATTGCTGGGGCCCCGTCAGTAGTAATCGCCACTAGTTTCTGAATGGGTATGTCATTTTCACCGACATATTTTTTGAACTCATTGTAAATATCCACACCCCTTGTTTTCTCCTTTAAGTGCAAAAGAGTGAGGAAATCCTCCTTTGTTGTAGAATCCTGGAAAACCATTTTGACAAATGCAACAAGCTGAGCTGTGTCCATTACATCCACGGATTCATCGAACTGTAATGAGAAATATTCACAGTGTGCCAAATCCGTTAACACTTGTCTGTCCACGTCCTCTGACAGTGACTCGACCCTCCTTGTCACTGTTGCAGGGCCCAGAGGTACACCACGTAGTGCGGTTTTGATTTCTTCTTTGTTTTTGAAGTCACTGAAAACAGTCTCCGCGGTAATGGCTATTGCTTCCTTGACAAATTCTCCATCTGTAAAGGGCTTCTTGTGTTTAGCCAAAAGGTAACTTATCCGAAACGACGCTTCACTAGCAGCCTTATTTTGATTAGCAGGTTTGGTGAAAAGGGATTGCTGGACCTTCAACCCTGATTTCAGCTCGTTAACTTTCCTTGCACGGATAGTGCTCTTTGGCGGGTAGCTGTCTTTGAATTTCTGGTGGTTGGTGTTGTGGTGCCGCTCCAGATTTCCTCTTTTAGCCAGTGCTTGTGGTTGGTTGCACAGCATACATACACACTTGTCTTTCACCACGGTAAAGAGAAATTCTTCTTCCCATTCTGGATTGAAATTATATATTTTGGGTTTCTTCCGTGGAGCTTCCGCCATGCTAGCTATTTCACGATTGTTTTTTGCGAGTCAGTAGTCACGCGTAGTCACGTTTTTTTGCGAGTCACGTGGCAGTACTATTCTCTTATCTGATTGGTCACTTTCATGCAGCATTTGCGACGAGAGAGAGAGAGAGAGAGAGAGAGAGAGAGAGAGAGAGAGAGAGAGAGAGAGAGAGAGAGAGAGAGAGAGAGAGAGAGAGAGAGAGAGAGAGAGAGAGAGAGAGAGAGAGAGAGAGAGAGAGAGAGCGGGACGCGGAAATCCGACGGAAATCCGCGTCTGATTTTTTGGGACAGGGAAAGTCAGTCAAAGATCTACAGGGAAAGTCTGAAAGATCGACCAGTCGATCGCGATCGACGGGTTGGTGACCACTACCCTAGACTAACAAGCTGTTTTGCAGGGTGCCATCATCATTGATCAGTACTAAATGAAACAGATTGAAAGCATCTGCAATAATTGACCTTTATTAAAACATTAAAATACGCAGAAAAAAGTAACTGTATGTTAAAAACACATTAAAGTAATGATATGAAACAACAATAGAGCATATCAAAATAGGGAAACAACTTATATGAAGCATCAATATTTCTGAATAAAAGTCAACGCAGAACATTATGGTCCTATGCTAACATCTTTCTTGAAACTTGAAAATCCATGCATGCCTCTGTATAACCCTTAAAAAGTAGAAAACATGCGTGAAATCATTTTTCTATGATAAAACAACATGTGTTTTCTTAAAGGGACAATCTGGGATTCCAACAACAACAAAGCGGTCTCCCCGCCACTGTTTCTGGTAAACAGCTGAGCGATGGGGCTGGAGCAATGTAACCACTCTCAGATTCAGAGACGGAGCTATGGATGTAATAACTGACCTTCCATGAGGTCAACATGATAGTTGTAACCATGTTCTGAAGCTACACGGTGTTTGTTAACAATGACATTGTTTACAACAAGTAAAACAAGCTTTTATTTTGGCTTCTGTGAAAGTCAATTCATGAGGCATTTCTAAGTTATATCATTAATTTAAGTTAATGAATGAATTAAGTGGAGTCCCAAAATGGATGTACCAATCCCAGATTGCCCCTTTAAAGCTGAGCTAAAACATCTTCATGTCTTGTTGCTAGACGTACAGTTACTCCTGGGGATCCACATCTGACATCATGATGACATCATCGCTTCTCTTCATCAGGCCGATCTGTTCAAAACAGAAATGAAATAACATGATTGTATATCATTATTTATAATAAATAAACCTACCATTAAAAGTATAGTCTGTTCATTTCTTTAAACTCATGAAATCAGCAGGGGGTGAAATACTTATTTTCCACACTGTATATATTATATATAGTTATATTAAATCTGTATATATATATATATATATAATGTTATTATTCAAGCACATGAAAAAGACGTCAAGTTGTTACAAAATTGGACAGCGTGGGTGGGGGTATTGGGGGTATTGGGGGTATTGGGGGTATTGAGGGTATTGGGGGTATTGGGGGTATTGGGGGTATTGAGGGTATTGGGGGTATTGAGGGTATTGGGGGTATTGGGGGTATTGGGGGTATTGAGGGTATTGGGGGTATTGGGGGTATTGGGGGTATTGAGGGTATTGGGGGTATTGAGGGTATTGGGGGTATTGGGGGTATTTGACTAAAAGACACCAAATTACTGTAGAACTGAGAAGAGCTTACCAGTCACTGTGATGTTGACACCATTGCTGTACTCTCCTGACCCAGACTCACACCAGTACACTCCACTGTCATAGGTGTATGTAGAGCGGAGGGTGCATGTGGGTCCAGTTGGTGATCGAACAGAGGGATACACTGACAGCCATTCACTTTTTGTTAACCTCATCACTTTCCATCCAGTAGGGTTCCCCTCCACCTCACAGCTCATTGAGACGGACTCACCCTCAAAGAACTGAGATCTGTTGGAACTGACGGTCAGAGAGGCTGAAGGAGAGAGGCCTGGGAGAGAGAGAGTGAGAGAAAGAGTGAGGAACAGAGACAGACAGAGAGAAAGAGAGGGGTAGAGACACATGAAGACAGAGAGAGAGAGACAGAGGGGGGACAAAGTTCAGACTGAGACAGGCTCATAGTTCAGAGTTGAAACAGTAAATCAACAACTCACCTGCTACCCAGAGGAAATGAGAGCTGTAGTCTGTATAATGGACTGGGTCTCCTCTCCCAGCTCTACATACATACACCCCAGAGTGACTCAGACCAACAGAGCTGACAGAGTAGGAGCCTCCAGCCCCACGCTCGCTGTCTGGTAGCAGCTCTGGGGAGTAACTCTGTCCATCCTTCAACCCTCTGTACCAGTAGAATCTCCAGCCTGTAGACGAGTCTCCAACCTCACAGCTCAGAGTCACTGAGTCTCCAACATTCAGCCACCATGCAGGAGACACACTCAGGACAGGACTGGGTGTGTCTGTAGGAGAACAGGTGTGAAAATGTGAAATTGTGAAGTGCAAGAACACAAACGCTGTCTTTCACAAATATTTTTTTCTCTTGCTTTGATAAACAGAGGTACACAACAATACAGTGTTTTTGATTTTCTATGAAAACATTTTCTTAATGAGACTAAGAGACACCAAACTACTGTAGAACTGAGAATAACTTACAATTCACTGTGATGTTCACAGCATTGCTGTACTCTCCTGACCCAGACTCACACCAGAACACTCCAGTGTGATAGATGGATAGAGAGGGGAGGGTGCATGTGGGTCCAGTTGATGATTGAACAGAGGGACACTCCCGCACAGAGGACAGGCTGTCTCGCTCTGTGGACCTCATCACTCTCCATCCAATAGAGTTCCCCTCCACCTCACAGCTCACTGAGACGGACTCGTCCTCAAACCACTGCGATCTGTTGGGACTGACGGTCAGAGAGGCTGGAGGAGAGAGACCTGGGAGAGAGACAGTAACAGAAAGAGTGAGAGGTGGAGAGAGGGTGGGGGAAAAAAGAGAGAAAGAGAAAGAGAGAAGAGAAGAGAGAAAGAGAGGGGGAGAGACACATAAAGACAGAGAGAGACAGAGGGGGGACAAAAGTCAGACTGAGACAGGCTCATAGTTCAGAGTTGAAACAGTACATCAATAACTCACCTGCTACCCAGAGGAAATGGGAGCTGTAGTGTGTATAATAGACTGGGTCTCCTCTCCCAGCTCTACATGAATACACCCCTGTGTGATTCAGACCAACAGAGCTGACAGAGTAGGAGCCTCCAGCCCCACGCTCGCTGTCTGGTAGCAGCTCTGGGGAGAAACTCTGTCCATCCTTCACCCCTCTGTACCAGTAGAATCTCCAGCCTGTAGACGAGTCTCTAACCTCACAGCTCAGAGTCACTGAGTCTCCAACATTCAGCCACCATGCAGGAGACACACTCAGGACAGGACGGGGTGTGTCTGTAGGGGAACAGGTGTGAAAATGTGAAATTGTGAAGTGCAAGAAGACAAACGCTGTCTTTCACAAATATACATTTTTCTTGCTTTGATAAACGGAGGTACACAACAATGCAGTGTTTTTGATTTTCTATGAGAACATTCTTATCCACCGCCCCAACGAGGGGGCGATACTCGGGTCTATGTTTAATATAACAGATATAAAGAGCTTACCTTTATCAATAATGTTCATCGATATCGCAAACGATTCATTAGATTCCATTCTAAACGACCATATCGGTTTTTTCTTTGCACGGTAAATACAGTGCGAGTCAGAAGCCCTTGTTTACAGCCACGTCACATAGCAAAACCAAGCAGGCTTGGTTTCAACCCCCCGAATGTCCATATCATTGGTCCTCGAAAGTAATTTCTCCCGCCTCTGCTCGATTCTATTGGCTCTGACGCTTCAAATGAGGGGTCAATCATGATATTTGACCAATGGGTTTGGGAGAAAATTTAGAGCGTAAACGACGCGTCACGAAGCTGGTGTAAAAATGGAAAACCATGCAGGAGAGCCCTGCTGGATGGAAACAGAGTCTAAACAGTTGGATTTGGATGGAATTTATACCTATAGTGATATGTCAATGAAATATAATACATTTTACAGTCTTGATACATGAGAAAGTCTGATACACTGATGGTGCCAACATGTCTCCAAATGGCACAATTTGGTTGTCCGCCTAAACATACCTGTACTAAAACAGGTACAAAGTTGCATTGGCTCACATTACTAGCATCTCATTTGGCACAAGTACTCATCAGACCCTGGAGTACTGATTCCTATATGATTGGGCCTATAAGCTCAGGTTTCCAAGCTGATATTCACTCTGAAAGCTGTTGTTTTTTCAGGTGGAGAGTGAATTAGCGATTTTTCACAATGTTCTAGCTCTATTAACTCTGACACAGTAACATAGATTTTGATTCTGACACTTCTACAGCCACCCCACAGGTGTTAGCTTTCATTTGATACCAAGATCATTATGAAGGCCCTTGTGATTGTGAAGATATTCTATATTCACTGTGGGCATGTGATTTCGAGCAGAAAACCTGAGAAATAGCATCGATAAGAACAGGTTGAGACTAAGAGACACTAAACTACTGTAGAACTGAGAATAACTTACCAGTCACTGTGATGTTGACAGCATTGCTATACTCTCCTGACCCAGACTCACACCAGTACACTCCAGTGTGATAGATGGATAGAGAGGGGAGGGTGCATGTGGGTCCAGTTGATGATTCAACAGAGCGACACTCTGACACCCAGGAATTCCCTTTGAACTTCATCACTCTCCATCCAGTAGAGTTCCCCTCCACCTCACAGCTCACCGAGACAGACTCACCCTGAAAGAACTGAGATCTGTTGGGACTGACGGTCAGAGAGGCTGGAGGAGAGAGCCCTGGGAGAGAGAGAAAGAGATAGAGAGAGAGAGGGGGAAAGAGAAGGACGGGGGGGAGAGAAAGAGAGAGTGAGGGAAAGAAAGAGAGAGGCAGTGATGGAAAGAAAGAGAGGGAGGTAGACAGAGAGAGGGGTGGGAAGGAATGGAGAGGGGAAGAGACATACAAGACAGGGAGACAGAGATACAATGGGGTGTCAAAGTTCAGACTGAGACAGAGTCATAAAATTGGGTTTTCTACAAATGCTATTGGGTGGTTTAAAAACTATCTCACAAGTAGATTTCAATGTGTTATATGTGATAGTATTACATCAGAGAAGGCGGAACTTGAGATTGGAGTTCCACAAGGCTCCATTCTTGGGCCATTATTATTTATTATCTATATAAATGACATTTGCACACAGGTAAATGCTGATGTGCACCTCTATGCAGATGACACCATTATTTACTGCACTGCCACTTCTCCGCGTGAGGCGTTAGAGAAACTTCAGGAGGCTTTTATAGTTTTACAGAAAAACTTGTTGAAGTTAAAATTAGTGTTGACATTCTTTATATGTGTTGTTTATTAAGCTACTTGTTGGATACTAAAATGAAGAATATAATTCTGAGTAGTTTAAGACTATTTAATTATTAAACAGAATTACAGTTTACAAAGATACAGAAAAAGTTGGTGCTGGTGCTGCTTGTTAGAGTGGAGAGCAAGCTGGAGTAAGAGAACGATTTTCAGAACGATTTGTCCCCCTATTTGTAAACAGTCATATGCAAATACAAGGTATCTATATAGGCCTATCACATTACTTTAGAGATGATCAAGGTGTGAAAAAGAGGCAGAGGTCAGGAGGCCATCTTAAGGTACAGTCACTTTGGCCCTCCATTTTGTGAATGACCATATGGGTTTCAAGAACAAAGGTTCGTAAAACCCCCCCACAGCCAGGAGAATCTTACAGAACTTATGCAAGTCAAAAGGCAAATAATACAGGCCCATACTATACAATTCATGTATGTGTGTGTGTTCAAGTAAAATATACTACATATTCATGCTGCAAAGTCTGTGTTGCGCCCACTAGACTCTGTCTACCATTCTGCATTACGTTTCATAACTACGGCTGGGTACTTCACACATCATTGCAACTTGTACAGTTTATCTGGTTGGCCACCACTATCAATACGTAGACAGCAGCACTGGTTTATTTTCATTTATAAAGCAATGATTGGATTGTTACCATCTTACTTATCAGTTATTTCAATGGAAGCAAACAGTAGATATAACCTCAGGTCTAATAACAGCATTCTTAATGTGCCAAATGTCAGATCTGAGTTTGGTAAAACCACATTCTGTTACAATGCTCCATCAACGTGGAATGTACTTCAGAACCATTTGAAACTTAACATGTTCATTCCACTCTGACTCTAAACTGTGCTTAGGTTTTCTTTTATGTTTCTGTTGTTATTTTATGTTGTATATTGTATGTTTTTATACTGTATGTGGTGTCTTTTTAATTAAGTTCTGCTTTACTTGACCAGGGTTCATTTGAAAAAGAGGCTACTGTCTCAATATGACTATCCTGGAGGTTCAGAGTTGAAACAGTACATCAGTAACTCACCTGCTACCCAGAGGAGCTCACGGGAGCTGTAGTCTGTATAATAGACTGGGTCTCCTCTCCCAGCTCTACATGAATACACCCCTGTGTGATTCAGACCAACAGAGCTGACAGAGTAGGAGCCTCCAGCCCCACGTTCACTGTCTGGTAGCAGCTCTTTGGAGTAACTCTGTCCATTGTCCACGTCTCTGTACCAGTAGAATCTCCAGCCTGTAGACGAGTCTCTAACCTCACAGCTCAGAGTCACTGAGTCTCCTTCATTCAGCCACCGTGCAGGAGACACACTCAGGGCAGGACTTCGTCTATCTGTCAGAGAACAGTCGTGAAAGCGTGAAATTGTTAAGTGCAAGAACACAAAACGCTGTCTTTCACAAATCTTTTTTTTCTCTTGCTTTGATAAACGGAGGTACACAACAATACAGTGTTTTTGATTTTCTATGAGATTTTTTTTTTTATGAGACAAAGAGACACCAAACTACTGTAGAACTGAGAATAACTTACAGGTCACTGTGATGTTGACAGCATTGCTGTACTCTCCTGACCCAGACTCACACCAGTACACTCCACCGAGAGAGGTGAAATCAGAGGGGATGTGGCATGTTGGTCCAGTTGATGATTCAACAGAGGGACAGTCTGACAGGTGGAAATCTAACAGCACGTCTGGAGGGTCTGTGAACCTCTTCACTCTCCATCCAGTAGAGCTCCCCTCCACCTCACAGCTCACTGAGAAAGACTCACCAGAGAAGAACAGAGATGTGTTGGGGCTGACGGTCAGAGAGGCTGGAGGAGAGAGGCCTGGGAGAGAGAAAGAGAGAGAGAGGGGGGGGGGATAAATAGAGAAAGGGGAGAGAGAGAGGGAAGAGAGGGAGTTCATTAGGGAGAGAGTTAGAGAGAGGGAGAGGGAGAAAACAAGAGGGAGAGAAATGGAGGGATAGAAAGAAAGAGAGAATGAAGGAGAGAGGGAGACAGAGGGGGGGGAAAGATGAAAGATGGAGAGACGGGGGGAAGTGGGAGAGAGAGAGAGAGGTAGAGAGAGAAAGAGGGGGTGGGAAAGGAGGTGAGAGGGGGAGAAAAGAGAGAGAAAGGGAGAGAGAGAGAGTGATTGAGAAAGAGAGACAGAGAAAGGGGGGGAAGAGAAAGAGAGGGGGTAGAAAATGGAGGGGGAGAAAGAGAGAGAGAAAGAGAGTGAGTGAGGGGGGAGGGGGAGATAGACACATAACGACAGAGAGAGAGAGTGACAGAGGGGGTTCAACGTTCAAACAGAAACAGGGTCATAGTTCAGAGTTGAAAGAGTACATCAGTAACTCACCCGCTACCCAGAGGAGCTTCTGATTGCTGTAGTCTGAATAATAGACTGGGTCTTCTATCTCAGCTCTACATACATACACCCCTGTGTGATTCAGACCTACAGAGCTGATGGAGTAGGAACCTCCAGCCCCACGCTCGCTGTCTGGCAGCAGCTCTCTGGAGTCATTCTTTCCATTGTAAACTTCAAGTCTGTACCAGTAGAATCTCCAGCCTGTAGACGAGTCTCTAACCTCACAGCTCAGAGTCACTGAGTCTCCGACATTCAGCCACCATGCAGAAGGAGACACACGCAGGACAGGAGTGGGTTTCCCTGTAAGAGAACAGGTGTAATGTAAAAAAGAAAATATATACAATTGTAAAGTGCAAGAACACAAACGCTGTCTTTCTCATATCTATTATCATTTTTATTGTTTTTACTCTTGCTTTGATAGGCAAGGCAAGGCAACGTACGTTTATTTGTATAGCACATTTCATACACCAGGCCAGGGGCAATTCAAAGTGCTTTACATATAGCGATAACCGGAGGTACACAACAATACAGTGTTTTTGGTTTTCTATGAGAACATTTGCGTAATGAGACTAATAGACACCAAACAACTGTAGAACTGAGAATAACTTTGGAATCACTGTGATGCTGACAGCATTTTTGCACAACAAACATTTTTGGAGTTCTGTTTGAAATATCTGATATGGCTTTTTCCTCTCTGCTATTTTGTGTTGTTCCAATGCAAACAAAATAAATAAACATTTGAATAGCAAAGAATTTGCAATTGCAGCAATTCTTCTGGGAGAAGTGGTGGATTATCTGACAGAAGTCAGATATTTTTGGCCAAGACTGTAAGAGACACCTTCAGTGACAAATCCAGGGAACAGGATCTGGGCCACCACAGGGCCTTGATTAATCCATCTGCACCAACTCTGGGAAGGAGCCCGGCTGGAAGGAGGGGCAGGATGTTGTCAAGAAGCCAAGAGCCAGCTCAGCCCCAGGAGTGGAGTACCTTACAAGGTACACAAGAACTGTCCAAGGTTAGCCCACAGGCTCTGGAGGATCCTGGAGGTGATCTGGAGGAGGGGCAAGGCAGCTCACCAGTGGAGGTATGTGGAAGGGGTGTGGATTCCAAAGGAGGAGGAGTCGAAGAACATGGATCAGTTCAGAACCGTCTCGCTGCTCAGTGTTGAGGGAAAGATATTCTTCAACATTGTTTCCAGGCACCTGACAGACTACCTCCTGAGGAACTCCTACATCGATACCTCGCTCCAGAAAGGAGGGATCCCGAAGGTACCGGGGTGTCTGGAGCACACAGGCGTGGTCACCCAGCTGTTCAGGGAAGCCCAGGAGAATGAAGAGGACCTGGTTGTGCTGTGGCTGGACCTCACAAACGCCTATGGGTCCATACCTCACAAGCTGGTCAAAAAGGCACTGAACCGGCACCATATCCCTGGCAAGTTCAGAGACCTCATTTTCGATAACAACTTCAGTCTGCGAGTCTCTGCTGGGTCTACAACTTCAGAATCATAACTGGATGCAACATCTCTGTAATCCTTTTCACTCTCACCATGAACATGCTGGAGAAGTCTGCTGAGGTTCAGTGCAGAGGGCCCCTCAACAAGTCTGTCTGACAGCCACCCATCCGGGCCTTTCTGGATGACCTGACTGTGACAACAACAACCGTCCCAGGGAGCAGGTGGATCCTGAAGGGCCTGGAGGAGATGATCACCTGGGCCCGCATGAGCTCCAACTGTCCTGTACCTGGCCTGTGGACTCGTACGCAAATTGGGGTTGAATGGGGGAGAATGTATCACTTGAACTCAATGGGTCCCTAAACATGAAAAAGCCTGGTCAAGATTGGAGCAAGCAGTGGAACACAAAGTCTCATGGGCTGAGCTCTGGAAAACCGAGCCACATCGAAAACAATTCTTCATCCAGGCTGTCTGTCTACTAAGCCCATCCAGTCTGTTCTGCTGTGGGACGGTGGAGTCACCAGCTTGCCCTCTGTGCCTGAAGAGAAGGACCTGGATCACATCCTCAGCTGCTGTCTGAAAGCCCTGGGAGAGGGGCGCTACCACTGGCCACAAGACCAAGTCCTGAAAGCCATAGTGGACACCATCTGCAGTGGGATCAGCCATTGCAAGTGCCTCTGCCCAGTGAAGAAGACCATTGCTTTCGTCAGGGCTCGGGAGAAGCTAACAGCTGCCAGGACTAACTTCTCTGGCCTGCTAACAACGGCACAAGACTCGGAGCTGAAAGTCGACCTATGGAAACAACTGAAGTTGCCAGAAACTGTTGCCACAACAACACTCAGGCCTGACATGGTGCTGATCTCAGCAGACTAGTGTGACATCATTTAGAATGTTGAATCAGCAGACTAGTGTGACATTATTTAGAATCAGAACATCGTTCACCAGTCCAACTAGACTCTCGCGGGGCTTGAAGCAGGTCATTCTCTTAGAACTCACGTTCCCTGGGAGGAATGCATTGAGGAGGTCAAAGAGAGGAGGAGGGCAGAATACAACGAGAGGAAGAGAGCAAAGTACGGTGAACTACTAGAGGAATGCCGAAGGAAAGGGTGGCGATCATGGTCAAGAACACCAGCAAAACCAAGGTCATGTGGTTTCGGGAGGAAGGGCTCCGCCCATATATCACCACCCTTGATGGGGCTGTCCTAGACCAGGTCACTGAATACAAATACTTAGGTGTCTGGCTAGACAGCACCCTATCCATCTCACACCACATAAACAGGTTACAATCTAAGGTCAAATCTAAACTTGGTTTTCTGTATAGAATGCGTTCCACCTTCACTCACTCTGCTAAAATAACTCTTGTCCAAATGACAATCCTCCCCATGTTAGACTATGGGGATGTCGTATATAGGACAGCATGCAAAGGCGCACTCCAAAAGCTGGATGTTCTCTACCACTCTGCTATCCCGTTTGCTACTAATGCCCCTTTCAAAACACACCACTGCACTCTATACTCCTCTGTCAACTGGCCATCGCTGCACACCCGTCGCAATATCCACTGGCTCGTGCTCATCTACAAAGCCCTCCTTGGTCTGCCCCCCCCAACACCCGGTCTGCTCACCATATTCTCCTAAAGATTCCCCAAAACGAACAAACACTGAACAAGGTAGATCTTCTTTCAGGGCTGCTGCAGCCAATGACTGGAACAATTTACAGAAAACGCTCAAACTGGACACTCTTATTTCCAAATCAGCTTTTAAGGACTCTATCATGGACATTCACACTGACACATGCAACTGTTTTTCAACCCTCTAGTGCTTTTCCAAACCCCCCCTGTTGGCTGCTTACTGTCTGTCCCTCGCATGCCTGTTGACTTCCTGTGTCTGTCCAAATTTGCATACTGTATGGATTGCTAATTCTCTAATGCTGTTAGTGTGCTTTCTGCTGTGCTTAATGTTGTGCGGGTTTATGTGGATGTGTGACGCTGTCCCTTAAACTTGATGCTGTGACTGTAAGTGGAGGAGGTGTGGAAATGTAATAATAATATTAATAATAATACATTTTATTTATAAAAGCACTTTACATAAGAAATCTCAGAGTGCTACAATTAAAAACAGGAATATAAAGCAATAAACATTTTCAATTAAAAGGCTAAAAAAAGGCTCTATTAAAAAGGTGGGTTTTAAGGCCTCGTTTAAAAGCATCCACAGACAAATGTATGTATGTTTTTACTCTTTTAACTGTGCTGGAAATGCTTGGATGTGTGCCGCTGTCTGTCGTGTAGCTTAGTAGAGAGGACAGCACCGCAGCATCACATGGATTGGAGAGAGAGGCTAGGGGACAGATATCCAGCTACGGTAAGGATATTACAATACAACTAGACTAAAACTAAGGAGGATGAAAATTACTAAACTAAACTAAAACGTGCACGGTAGAACAGCCATGGGTGGGGTCAACACTGCTGCTGTGTGTGTGTGTGTGTGTGTGTGTGTGTATTATCGTGCATATGTGTGTGTGTGTGTATTTGTTACCGTGTGTGTATGTTACCGTGTGTGTGTATGTGCGTAACCGTGTGTGTGTTTGTGTGTGTGTGTGTGTGTGTGTATTATCGTGCATATGTGTGTGTGTGTGTGTATTTGTTACCGTGTGTGTATGTTACCGTGTGTGTGTATGTGCGTTACCGTGTGTGTGTTTGT
Organism: Nansenia antarctica; assembly: GCF_963989245.1. Taxonomy (NCBI): domain Eukaryota; kingdom Metazoa; phylum Chordata; class Actinopteri; order Argentiniformes; family Microstomatidae; genus Nansenia; species Nansenia antarctica. The sequence goes on along the minus strand of NC_137683.1, from coordinate 30,959,678 downwards.
GTGTGTGTGTGTGTGTTACCGTGTGTGTGTGTGTTACCGTGTGTGTGTGTGGGTGGGTGTGTGTTACAGTGTGTGTGTGTGTTACCGTGTGTGTGTGTGGGTGGGTGTGTGTTACCGTGCGTGTGTGTGTGTTACCGTGTGTGTGTGTGGGTGGGTGTGTGTTTCCGTGTGTGTTACCGTGTGTGTGTTACCGTGTGTGTGTGTGTGTGGGTGGGTGTGTGTTACCGTGTGTGTGTGTGTTACCGTGTGTGTGTGTTACCGTGTGTGTGTGTGTTACCGTGTGTGTGTGTGGGTGGGTGTGTGTTACCGTGTGTGTGTGTGTTACCGTGTGTGTGTGTGTTACCGTGTGTGTGTGTGTTACCGTGTGTGTGTGTGTTACCGTGTGTGTGTGTGTTACCGTGTGTGTGTGTTACCGTTGTATCTTTGTCTGAAGTAAGATAAGTAATGAAGGTAACTGATCATAACAAGTCATAACTTGATGTAAGATGGAACACCTGATGACATCACAATGAACACCTGATGACATCACAATGAACACCTGATGGTACAATCACCAACTCACCATATTGAGTGTGTCCAAAGAAGATCACTGAAACACACAGAGAGAGAAACTCATGACACTCACTACATTATAAATATCACTCAATATTACACTTACATTAACTCACACACATACACACACACACACACACACACACACACACACACACACACACACACACACACATTGATATGGAGTGATGTTGTAATCACTACTGTGGAATGTTGTTTTTGGGTAATCATGTTACATGTGACCTAATGTTTACCAGATGTACTTAATAAATAAATAAACTGTAAAAAAAAAAATCTAAATGTATAATATGTGTCATGTATCATATCATGTAAGTCTCACTGAGTCCTGTGTGCCTTGTGTCGCCTCTATGCTGGACTGACCCAGATTCATCTGGTTCTAATGAATATGTTTCTATTGAATATCCAAATGTTTCTTCTTCAATATCAAAATCATCATAATTACACACACACACACACAAAAGCACATATACAAACACAAACGTAATACAAACACAAAAATAAACACACACACACGCACACAAAAACAAACACACACACACACAGTACTCACAGAGTATGATGTAGAGTGAACTGTGTTCCATCTTGTCCTGCCAGACACTGACTGTCTTCAGTCTCATAGTGACTGACTCTTAGACCAGAAACGCCCTAAAACACAGCCTGCCAATCACTTCCTAGAGAGAGACAGAGAGAGAAGGGGGGGGGGGGGGGGTGAGCAAGGGAGATGGAGACAGAGAGAGACAGTGAGAGAAGGGGGGAGGGAGGGAGAGGGAGACAGAGAGAGACAGAGATGGAGGGAGAGAGAGAAAGGCTGAGTGTGTGGGAGTATCTTAACCTCTGTTTTGAGGGACATGGCTGCATTTTAGTATCAAAGACATTAAAAATAAAAGGTTTGTGTCCTCATCTCTGGTCATTTCTACAACTGTCTGTTACTGAGCTGTCCTTCAACAGGTCTGTCTGTTACTGAGCTGTCCTTCAACAGGACTGTCTGTTACTGAGCTGTCCTTCAACAGGTCTACTGTCTGTTACTGAGTTGTCCTTCAACAGGTCTGTCTGTTACTGAGCTGTCCTTCAACAGGACTGTCTGTTACTGAGCTGTCCTTCAACAGGACTGTCTGTTACTGAGCTGTCCTTCAACAGGTCTGTCTGTTACTGAGCTGTCCTTCAACAGGACTGTCTGTTACTGAGTTGTCCTTCAACAGGTCTGTCTGTTACTGAGCTGTCCTTCAACAGGACTGTCTGTTACTGAGCTGTCCTTCAACAGGACTGTCTGTTACTGAGCTGTCCTTCAACAGGTCTGTCTGTTACTGAGCTGTCCTTCAACAGGACTGTCTGTTACTGAGCTGTCCTTCAACAGGACTGTCTGTTACTGAGCTGTCCTTCAACAGGACTGTCTCTTACTGAGCTGTCCTTCAACAGGACTGTCTGTTACTGAGCTGTCCTTCAACAGGACTGTCTGTTACTGAGCTGTCCTTCAACAGGTCTGTCTGTTACTGAGCTATCCTTCAACAGGACTGTCTGTTACTGAGCTGTCCTTCAACAGGACTGTCTGTTACTGAGCTGTCCTTCAACAGGACTGTCTGTTACTGAGCTGTCCTTCAACAGATGTTGTTCTTCTGGCACCCCTGCACTTCTCTCAGACAGTTGTTGCATTTACTAAACATTCAAGTGTTTATTTCCTTTGGTTGCAACAGAAAAAAGCAGAGAGAAAGCCACATCTGGTATCATTCCACACAGAACTCCAAAAATGGACTGGACACAATTATTGGTTGGCCTCATCCATAGTGAGATACACCCCCTCTCTTTGCAACAGATAAACAGAGAGACAGAGAGATGTGTGTGTGGTCAGCTCTCCTCTCCTCTCCTCTCCTCTCCTCTCCTCTCCTCTCCTCTCCTCTCCTCTCCTCTCCTCTCCTCTCCCCTTCCCTCCCCTCTCCTCTCCTCTCCTCCCCTCCCCTCTCCTCTCCTCAACTCTCCCCTTCCCTCCCCTCCCATCTCCTAATCCACCCCCCCTCTCTCCAATGGTTCATTCATGACTGGTACTACCATCACTGTTGTGATGCCACCCCTACTGTTCATGACTGGTACTACTATCACTGTTGTGATGCCACCCCCTACTGTTCATGACTGGTACTAGCATCACTGTTGTGATGCCACCCCCTACTGTTCATGACTGGTACTACCATCACTGTTGTGATGCCACCCCCTACTGTTCATG
>NC_137683.1:30721890-30951890 GCF_963989245.1 Nansenia antarctica | reverse complement strand
AACGCTGTATTGTTGTGTACCTCCGTATAGCACTAGAAAGCACTTTGAAATGCCCCTTGTATGAAATACAAATAAACGTACCTTGCCTTGCCTATCAAAGCAAGAGTGAAAACACTAAAAATGATAATAGATAATAGAAAGAAAGTGTTTGTGTTCTTGCACTTTACACTTTTTTGCACTTTTAACTTCTCACTTCTCACGCCTGTTGTCTTACAGATAGACCCAGTGCTGTCCTGAGTGTGTCTCCTGCATGGTGGCTGAATGAGGGAGACTCAGTGACTCTGAGCTGTGAGGTTAGACACTTGTCTACAGGTTGGAAATTCTATTGGTACAGAGTCGAGTTTGACAAAGGACAGAATTACACCAGAGAGCTGCTACCAGACAGCGAGCGTGGGGCTGGAGGCTCCTACTCTGTCAGCTCTGTTGGTCTGAATCACACAGGGATATATTCATGTAGAGCTGAGAGAGGAGACCCAGTCTATTATTCAGACTACAGCTCTCATGAGCTCCTCTGGGTAGCAGGTGAGTTACTGATGTACTGTTATAACTCTGAACTATGACCCTGTTTCAGTGTAAACTTTGAACCCCCTCTGTCACTCTCTCTTTGTCTTTATGTGTCTATCTCCCCCTCCCCCCCTCACTCACTCTCCGTCTCTCTCTCTTTCTCCCCCTCCATTTTCCTCCCCCTCGCTCTTTATCTTCCCCCCCTTTCTCTGTCTCTCTTTCTTCATCACTCTCTCTTTCTTTCTCCCCCTCTCTCACCCCCTATTCACCCTTTCTTTCTCTCTCTACTTCTCTCTCTCTTTCCCCCGTCTCTCCATCTTTCCCCCACTCTGTCTCCCTCTCTCCTTCACTCTCTCTTTCTTTCTTTCCCTCTTGTTTTCTCTCTCTCCCTCTCTCTCTGTCGCAATCTCTCTCTCCCTAATAAACTCCCTCTCTTCCCTCTCTCTCCCCCTTTCTCTATTTATCTCCCCCCCCCCTCTATCTCTCTCTCTCTCTCCTAGGCCTCTCTCCTCCAGCCTCTCTGACCGTCAGTCCCAACACATCTCAGTTCTTTCAGGGTGAGTCTGTTTCAGTGAGCTGTGAGGTGGAGGGGAACTCTACTGGATGGAAAGTGATGAGGTTCGCAGAGCGTTGGCCGCTGTTTGATTTCCACCCGTCAGAGTGTCCCTCTGTTGAATCATCAACTGGACCAACATGCACCATCGCCTCTGTTTTCCCCTCTTCTCCCCATATATTAAACTCTGACACTGGAGTGTACTGGTGTGAGTCTGGGTCAGGAGAGTACAGCAATGCTGTCAACATCACAGTGACTGGTAAGTTATTCTCAGTTCTACAGTAGTGTTTCTTAGTCTAATTAAGAAAATCTTCTCTCATAGAAACAGAAAAAACGATCAAAATCATCATAGATTTGTGAAAGACAGCGTTTGTGTTCTTGCACTTAAAAATGTCACATTTCCTCACCTGTTGTCCTTCAGGGAGACCCAGTCCTGTCCTGAGTGTGTCTCCTGCATGGTGGCTGAATGTTGGAGACTCAGTGACTCTGAGCTGTGAGGTTGGAGACTCGTCTACAGGCTGGAGATTCTACTGGTACAGAGATGTGTACGATGGACAGAGTTACTCCCCAGAGCTGCTACCAGACAGCGAGCGTGGGGCTGGAGGCTCCTACTCTGTCAGCCCTGTTGGTCTGAGTCACACAGGGAAGTATTCATGTAGAGCTGGGAGAGGAGACCCAGTCTATTATACACACTACAGCTCTCATGAGCTCCTCTGGGTAGCAGGTGAGTTACTGATGTACTGTTTCAACTCTCAACTACGACTCTATCTCAGGCTGAACTTTGAACCCCCTCTGTCGCTCTCTCTCTGTCTTTATGTGTGTCTCCCCCTCTCTCCCTCCCCCTCTCTCTGTCTCCCCCCCTTACTCTCCCGCTTTCTATCTATCTCTCTTTCCTCTCTCTGCCTCTGCCCCTGCCCCCTTTCTCCACTCACTCTTTCTTTCTCTCTCTCTCTCTCTCTCTCTCTCTCTCTCTCTCTCTCTCTCTCTCTCTCTCTCTCTCTCCAGGCCTCTCTCCTCCAGCCTCTCTCACCATCAGTCCCAACAGATCTCAGTTCATTGAGGGTGAGTCTGTCTCAGTGAGCTGTGAGGTGGAGGGGAACTCTGCTGGATGGAAAGTGATAAGGTCCTCAGGAGGTTACTCACTGTCAGAGTGTCGCTCTGCTAAATCATTAACTGGACCCACATGCACCCTCCCCTCTGACTCCTACAACACCGTGTTCTGGTGTGAGTCTGGGTCCGGAGAGTACAGCAATGCTGTCAACATCACAGTGACGGGTAAGCTCTTCTCAGTTCTACAGTAGTTTGGTGTCTCTTAGTCTCATTAAGAAACAGTTCTCATTGAAAACCAAAAACATTGTATTGTAACTATTGTTGTGTACCTCTGTTTATCAAAAGAAGAGAGAAATAAATAAATAACCATAATAGATTTGACAACATATTTGTGAAAGACAGCGTTTGTGTTCTTGCACTTTACTATTTCACATTTTCATTAAACTTCTTATCCACTCCCCCTCCGAAAAGTCGGATCTATGTTTAATATAACAGATATAAAGAGCTTACCTTTATCAATAATGTTCATCGATGTCGCAAACGATTCATTAGATTCCATTCTAAATGTCTTTTAAAAAAATATATGTTTTGTCAATTTTTTGTTTGCCGGTAAATAGAGTGCGAGTCACAAGCTCTTGTTTACAGCCACGTCACATAGGAAAACCAAGCAGGCTTGTTTTCAACCCCCGAATGTCCATATCATTGGTCCTCGAAAGCCATTTTTCGGCCTCTGCTCGATTCTATTGGCTCTGACGCTTCAAATGAGTGGTCAATCATGGAATTTGACCAATGGGTTCGGGAGATAATTGACTGCGTAACCAGAGCTAGTGTGAAAACGAGGCGGGTGCGCTATAGGAGCGCACAGAAAACTGAACAGGAGACCCCTGCTGGACGCAAACAGAGTCTAAACAGTTGGATTTGGATGCAATGTATACCTATAGTGATATGTCAATGAAATATAATCAATTTTACAGTCTTGATACATGAGAAAGTCTGATACACTGATGGTGCCAAAATGTCTCCAAATGGCACAATTTGGTTGTCCGCCTAAACATACCTGTACTAAAACAGGTACAAAGTTGCATTGGCTCACATTACTATGATCTAATTTGGCACAAGTACTCATCAGACCCTGGAGTACTGATTCCTAGATGATTTGGGCTTGATTTGGACAAGCTGATATTCACTCTAAAAGCTGTTTTCTTTTTAGGCAGAGAGTGAATTTGATATTTTTCACAATGTTCTAGCTCTATTTACTCTGACACAGTAACATATATTTTGATTCGGACACTTCTACAGTCACCCCACAGGTGTTAGCTTTCATTTGATACCAAGATCATTATGAAGGCCCTTGTGATTGTGGAGATATTCTATATTCACTGTGGGCATGTCATTTCGAGCAGAAAACCTGAAAAATAGGACCGATAAGAACAGGTCGTTGTTCTGATGATGATGATGAAAACCTTTATTGTCCCCAATGGGGAAATTTTGTTGTCAAACAGCTTAGTTAGGGCAGACAGAAAACATTCAATAAATAAATAGATAAAACAGTGCAGGCTCAATAAGTAAAAAGTTCCAAGTTCCAAAGTTCCAGCTCCAGGTCTCCCCCACCCTGCAGGGCCTGGTTGTAGAGTCGGAGTGCAGCTGGAACAAAGGACTGTCCAAATCTTTTTGTACTTTGACGGGGGAGAACAAATCTGTGGCTGAACTTGCTCCTCATCCCCGCCAGCTCGCAGTACATCGGGTGGGAGGGATTGGCCAGCATGGCCGCCAGTTTTTTCCCCATCCTCTGTTCTGCCACCACCTCTAGGCTGTCCAGCCCGGTCCCCACCACAGAGCTGGCCTTCTTCACCAGTTTGTTTAGCTTCGCAGCATCCCTGGCACAGATGTTTCCACCCCAGCAGGCCACGGCGAAGAACAGAACGCTGGCAACCACCGACTGATAAAACATTCGCAGCAGCTTGTTGCAGACGCCGAAAGACCTCAGCCTTCTCAGGAAAAACAGTCTGCTCTGCCATTCCTGAGAAGAGCCTCGGTGTTGTCAGTCCAGTCCAGTTTGTTATTAATTTGTACTCCCAGGTACCTGTAGGAGTCCACCCTCTCGACTTCCACCCCCTTGATGGTGATGGGGGCTGGGGTCCTTCTCTTCCTCCTAAAATCCACCACCAACTCCTTTGTTTTGCTGGTGTTAAGCAAAAGGTAGTTGGTGTCGCACCACTGCACAAAGCTCTCCACCAGGGCCCTGTACTCCTCATCCCTGTCGTCTGTGATGTAACCGACGATAGAGGAGTCGTCAGAAAACTTCTGCAGGTGGCACTGGTCGGAGCTAAACTGGAAGTCGGAGGTATAGAGGGTGAAGAGAAAGGGTGACAGAACAGTTCCCTGGGGGGCACCGGTGTTGCACACCACCACCTCAGACTGACAGCCCTGCAGTCTCACATACTGACGTCTGTCTGTGAGGTAGTTGTGGATCCAAGCCGTCAGGGAGTCCTCCACACACATCACTGCTAGTTTGCCAGCCAGCAGTGATGGCTTGATGGTGTTAAATGCACTGGAGAAGTCGAAGAACATGGTCCTCACCATGCTCTGTGGCCTCTCCAGGTGTGTGTAGGCCCTGTGCAGCATGTAAATGATGGCATCCTCCACCCCAATGCTCTCCTGGTATGCAAACTGCCGGGGGTCCAGGAAGTTCTCATAGAAAGTCAAAAACACTGTATTGTTGTGTACCTCCGTTTATCAAAGTAAGAGGAATAAAGATCTGTGAAAGACAGCGTTTGTTTTCTTGCACTTTTCAATTTCACACTTTCACACTTGTTCTCTTACAGAGAGACCCTCTCCTGTCCTGAGTGTGTCTCCTGCATGGTGGCTGAATGAAGGAGACTCAGTGACTCTGAGCTGTGAGGTTGGAGACTCGTCTACAGACTGGGAAATTAAATGGAAAAGAGAAGTTCACCAGGGAATGGGTTCTGTCTCTACCTATCCTCTAAACAGCGATTATAGAGCTAAAGACTCCTACTCTGTCAGGTCTGTTGGATCGAGACAACCAGGGCTGTATTCATGTAGAGCTGGGAGAGGAGACCCAGTCTATTATACACCCTACAGCAATCCTCAGCTCCTCTGGGTAGCAGGTGAGTTACTGTTTCAACTCTGAACTATGACCCTGTCTCAGTCCGAACTTTGACCCCCGTCTGTCACTCTCTCTCTGTCTTTATGTCTCCCCCCCTCTCACTCTCCTCTCTATCTCTCTGTCTTTGTGTCTCCCCCCCTCTCTCCTGTCTATCTCTCTGTCTTTGTGTCCCCCCCCTCTCACTCTCTATCTCTCTGTCTTTGTGTGTGTGTGTGTCTCTACCCCTCTCTCCCATTCCCTACCCATCTTTCTCTCTCTTTCTCCCTCTCCCTCCAACCTTTTCACTGTCTCTCTCTCTCTCTCTCACACTCTTTCTCCCTCTCCCCCTCTCGCTCTCTCTCTCCCTCCTGTCTCTCCCCCTCTCTCTCCCTCTCCCCCTCACACTCATTCTCTCTTTCACTTTCTCTTACTCTCTCTCTCACTCTCTCTCTCTCTCTTTCTCTCTCTCTCTCTCTCTCACTTTCTCTCTCCCAGGTCTCTCTCCTCCAGCCTCTCTGACCGTCAGTCCCAACAGATTTCAGTTCTTTGAGGGTGAGTCTGTCTCAGTGAGCTGTGAGGTGAAGGGGAACTCTAAGGGATGGAGAGTGATAAGGTCCACAGGGACCTTGCAGTCAGAGTGTCCCTCTGTTGAATCATCAACTGGACGCACATGCAACCTCTTCTCTGTATCCACCTCTGACAGTGGAGTGTACTGGTGTGTGTCTGCATCTGCATCTCTGTCAGAAGAGTACAGCAATGCTGTCAACATCACAGTGACTGGTAAGCTCTTCTCAGTTCTACAGTAGTTTGGTGTATCTTAGTCTCATTAAGAAAATGTTCTCATAGAAAATCAAAAACACTGTATTGTTTATCAAAGCAAGAAAAAAATATATTTGTGAAAGACGAACGACAGACTTCCACAATTTCACTCTTTGACACCTGTTCTCTTACAGGGAGACCCAGTCCTGTCCTGAGTGTGTCTCCTGCATGGTGGCTGAATGTCGGAGACTCAGTGACTCTGAGCTGTGAGGTTGGAGACTCGTCTACAGGCTGGGAAATTAAATGGAAAAGACAGGCTCACCATGGATGGGGTCACACTAACTTTTATCTAAACTATAATAGACCTACAGACTCCTACTCCATCAGCTCTGTAGGTCTGAGTCACATAGGGGTGTATTCATGTAGAGCTGAGAGAGGAGACCCAGTCTATTATACACACTACAGCGATCAGCTCCTCTGGGTAGCAGGTGAGTTACTGATGTACTGTTTCAACTCTGAACTATGACCCTGTTTCAGTCCGAACTTTGACCCCTGTCTGTCACTCTCTCTCTCTCTCTTTCTCTCTCTCTGTCTTTGTGTCGTCCCCCCCTCTCTCACTCTCTATCTCTCTGTCTTTGTGTGTGTGTCTCCCCCTCTCTCCCATTCCCTACCCCTCTATCTCTCTCTTTCTCCCTCTCCCTCCAACCATCTCACTGTCTCTCTCTCTCTCTCTCTTTCTCTATCTCTCTCGCTCTTTTTCCTGTTGTTTATAAATATCTTCTTGATTATGAATGGTGAAGACATTCTTGATCCAGATCCGATGTTAAAAGAACAATTCTCTTTATTTATATCAAATAACATAGGCCTACATCCAATAACGGTCCAAAATTCTGTCCAGATTGTGTCCTCCAAGCAATTACATTACTTCTTATACCTCAAGTGATGCTACACATATCTCTAATCTGATTGGTCTAGTCTGACTTTTCTATCAGTCCAAAATGATGTACAAATTCAAGTCTTAAATCACCAGGGGGTCGTTTCATAGTTCCTTAATCGAAACAGCATGTTCTGTTTTCTTCATAGTTAATAAACTGAACTGGATGAACTTATTCATAACATAGTGGTTTCACAATAAGATGAGATCACAGGACCTGAATCTCTCTTCTCTGTCTATGGTCCTACAGGCTCTCTAGGCCTAAAATGAAACATTCATATGATGGTTATGATAAAAATATACCACACTCCCTCTCCCCCTCTCCCTCTCTCTCTCCCTCTTGTCTCTCCGCCCCTCTCTCTTTCTCCCCCTCACACTCTCTCTCTCTTTCTCTCACTCTCTCTCTCTCCCAGGCCTCTCTCCTCCAGCCTCTCTGACCGTCAGTCCCAACAGATTTCAGTTCTTTGAGGGTGAGTCTGTCTCAGTGAGCTGTGAGGTGAAGGGGAACTCTAAGGGATGGAGAATGATACGGTCCACAGGAGGTTACTCGCAGTCAGAGTGTCCCTCTGATGAATCATCAACTGGACCCACATGCAACCTCCCCTCTGTATTAAACGCTGACAGTGGAGTGTACTGGTGTGTGTCTCCTTCAGATGAGTACAGCAATGCTGTCAACATCACAGTGACTGGTAAGTTATTCTCGTTTCTACAGTACTTTGGTGTCTCTTAGTCTCATTAAGAAAATGTTCTCATAGAAAATCAAAAACACCGTATTCTTGTGTACCTCTGTTTATCAAAGCAAGAGAAAAAACAATCAAAATCATAATAGATTGGTGAAAGACAGCGTTTGTGTTCTTGCACTTTACAATTTCACATTTTCTCACCTGTTCTCTTACAGATAGACCCCGTCCTGTCCTGAGTGCGTCTCCTGCATGGTGGCTGAATGTTGGAGACTCAGTGACTCTGAGCTGTGACGTTGGAGACTCGTTTACAGACTGGATATTCGACTGGTACAGAGATGAGTACGATGGACAGAGTTACTCCAGAAAGCTGCTACCAGACAGCGAGCGTGGGGCAGGAGGCTCCTACTCTGTCAGCCCTGTTGGTCTGAGTCACACAGGGAAGTATTCATGTAGAGCTGAGAGAGGAGACCCAGTCTATCAGACACACTACAGCTCTCAGCTCCTCTGGGTAGTAGGTGAGTTACTGATGTACTGTTTCAACTCTGAACTATGACCCTGTTTCTGTCTGAACTTTGAACCCCTTCTGGCCACATTCCTTAGCTGTGCCACGTTATGTAGCCCAGCACACGCTGTGATGTCACAATGGAGCAGACCTTCTCAGGCTCATAGCAGAGTATTCTCTGTGATGTCACAATGGAGCAGACCTTCTCAGGCTCATAGCAGAGTATTCTCTGTGATGTCACAATGGAGCAGACCTTCTCAGGCTCATAGCAGAGTATTCTCTGTGATGTCACAATGGAGCAGACCTTCTCAGGCTCATAGCAGAGTATTCTCTGTGATGTCACAATGGAGCAGACCTTCTCAGGCTCATAGCAGAGTATTCCGCCTGAGGAGTCGAGGCAGCGCCATCTGCCCTTAACACTAGAAGAGCCGTGAGGGGTCACAGTGTCCCCTGTGAGTCAAAAATGAATTCTATCTTTGCTCTCAATCAAATTTCAGGACCCTCCTTTCATGACTTTTCCTAGATATGTGCGTTCTACCACCCAGTATCCTTACATTTTCAAAATCACTTCAGCATAAGATAGTATAAAGCTGTTTTGCAGTTTCTCTGTGTAGGAGGCAGGCCAAAAAAAGAAGCGCCCTCTAGTGATCTCTGTGTGTAAATAGCAGATTTACATTCTAAAAAGGGGGGGTCTATTTGACCCCCAAGGTGGCTCTACTAGTAGGTAAAATAGGCACAGCTGTTGTAGTGTTAAGAAGTCGGATGGTGCGCGTGCCTGGCAATGACATTGTAGTTCCTCTCCTCTGCGCTTTGGGGGTTAATAATAGGGGGGAACAGCCACCGCCGCTCGAGGGGATAGCCACTGTCGCCTGCAAGATTAGTGAATGGGTTAGGCACTGCAGTAGAGAAATTGCAATTGATTTAGAACTTCTACATTACTCATCCGTACCGACAAGCCAGCCATCACGGCCTCAAGTCTGCGCCCAGCACTGCTGTGTCTCCATATGAAGGAGTCATGGGTTGACCCAGACCACCGAGCTAGTACATTGGTCAGTACCATGGCCGCATCACATATTATTTGCACATTGATGGAATGGTAATGCTTCCTATTGCCGTCAATAGCACCGATTCCATTTGGGAAATCGGACATTGCTGCAAATTGCACTTTATTATTTGCCTGTTCACCCACCGTGTGGAAACTTTATGTAGCGGTGCGTCAATCCAATTATAGCTCCTAACACGTCTGGCATAACCCGGCTAAGGGTTGGCTGAGAGATCCCTGACCTGTCAGCCATTTCCCTTGCTGCCGGTTGCCGGTTGCCAGAAACCCGAGGGTTGTCAGGACTTGCACTGGTACAGGCACGGCGTGGTTTCTGTGTGTGCCTCTCTGCAAAGCTGGGCCCACTTCATCACAGAGATCCAAGAGTATATCTCTATGCAGTATGCGTAGAGGTGTGCACAGTTTCACGCCAAGTTTGTTTTTTATAAATCCCGAAATTGCGGGAAAAGTTGCGTACGCATGTCACAGAATCAATCCATTAGATTCTAACCTATCCATCGTGGGCAACACCAAAGATTTGTATAAGGATGTCAGGGACAAGATTGTAGACCTGCACAAGGCTGGAATGGGCTACAAGACCATCAGCAAGCAGCTTGGTGAGAAGGAGACAACTGTTGTGCGATTATTTGAAAATGAAAGAAAGACAAAATAACCATCAATCGCCCTCGGTCTGGGGCTCCACACAAGATCTCGCCTTGTGGGGTATCGATGATCATGAGAAATGCATCTGGTTAGATGACGAACTGCGTTTCCTTGTCTTAGTACTTGTCAATGACAATAAGGTTGAATCTAATCTAATCTAAAAGAAAAAATATTTAGTATACAAAGCAAGATATCTGTTTTTGCAAAACAACCCCTCAAATATGCTGTACTAATGTTGTAGTTTAATCAGGAATCATATTTAATTGGATCTGTAATTAAACAATACTTGGATGTTATGACATGTATTATCATAAATAATAAGGTAAACAGTAGGACGAATCACGTTTAAATTGATTCTGTTGTCGATGCAGTCTGGAAGATAGATATTATATATATCATCTATGGTGTGTCGAGAACGTTCGTTGCGCGGAACTGTTGCGCAGAAATTGACTGGGTGAAATTTCTATTTTTGCTGGCGTTCTGTCCGGCGATTGACTGACCATTTATAGGCAACTACAGGCATCAAAAAGGGTGGGACAAGATGCTTGTTCACGGGCGCAAAATCTTTAGTTGATTGTGATTCAGGGAAGCAGGCGTGGAACTTGCAAACTCCACTGGCTTGCACACCGTTTTCTAAATCCGAATGTTGGTGTACGTAAATATTCTTGCTTTGCGTACGTACGCAAGCCATTTACGCCAGTTCTACACAAAGCTTTATAAATGAGGCCCCAGGTAAGAACCCTCCTACAGCTAGCTGACCCGCCTAAACACTCCTCTGTCTACACTACAGCTAGCTGACCCGCCTAAACACACCCTCTGGTGAGAACACTGCCCTCTGGTGTCAGAATGAGAACACTGCCCTCTGGTGTCAGAATGGGAACACTGCCCTCTGGTGTCAGAATGGGAACACTGCCCTCTGGTGTCACAATGAGAACACTGCCCTCTGGTGTCAGAATGAGAACACTGCCCTCTGGTGTCAGAATGAGAACCCTTCCCTCTGGTGTCAGAATGAGAAATGGTTTTGACAGAGACGGTCATACCTGGTGTTGAATGGTCCACAGAGGGTCTTGAGTCAGTGAATATAAAAGAAACAGCGTTTAATTGAATATCACATTGTATTTCATATCAGTAAAGATATAACATCATGTTATTTTATTTCTGTGTTGAACAGCTCAGCCTGATGAAGAGCAGCAATGATGTCATCATGATGTCAGATGTGGATCCCCAGGAGTAACTGTACGTCTAGCAACAAGACATGAAGATGTTTTAGCTCAGCTTTAAAGGGGCAATCTGGGATTGGTACATCCATTTTGGGACTCCACTTAATTCATTCATTAACTTAATGATATAATTAGAAATGCCTCATGAATTGACTTTCACAGAAGCCAAAATAAAAGCTCGTTTTACTTGTTGTAAACAATGTCATTGTTAACAAACACCGTGTAGCTTCAGAACATGGTTAAAACGATCATGTTGATCTCATGGAATGTCAGTTATTACATCCATAGCTCCGTCTCTGAATCTGAGAGTGGTTACATTGCTCCAGCCCCATCGCTCAGCTGTTTACCAGAAACAGTGGCGGGGAGACCGCTTTGTTGTTGTTGGAATCCCAGATTGTCCCTTTAAGTCATAGAAAAACAATTCTATACTTTTTATATTCAGAAGGATGTTTTCTGCTTTGCAAGGGTTATACAGAGGTATGCATGGATTTTCCAAGCTTATATAAGATGTTAGCAAAGAACTATTATGTTTTTTGATGACATATTTTAGCTTCATGACTTGTTTCCCCCTTATAGAGGTATTTTACAATATCTTCTTTTTCCATTTATATGAGTCATTAAACCAGCCTGTAAGACATTCCTTCTTTCTGCTTCAAGCTATATTGTTGTTTCATGTCATTAGTTTAATGTGTTTTTAACATGCAGTTACATATCAGCATATTTTGATGAAACAAGAGAAAATAAAGGTCAATTATTGCAGACACTTTCAATCTGTTTCATTCAGTAATGATCAATAATAATCGTCCATGTGTTGATGGCACCCTGGCCTGCTGTCTTCCGTCTCAGCACTGTGTGCGTTTACTGATCCACCATCAGGTCAGTAACGTGCTTTTGAGATATACTGTATATCTTTGTTCCAGTAACGTGCAGTGAGCTATTAAAAAAAAAAAAATGCGATTAACGCAGCAGCCAGACTTCAAATGACATAGCGCATAACTATAAAGGCAATCAAATAGCCCTTATATCTTTTAACGCAGGCTCGAAACTCACTTCTTCAAGAAGTAGGCCTACTGCCAGGATCCTCCCTGTTAAGCACCTATTGTATTGTTAGTTTGCTATTCTTCTCTATGCTATTGCTATACTGTATTTTTTGTTTGCTATTCTTCATTTTGCCTTAAAAAAGCAGTACACTCCTACGTTAAATGCAATTATTGTAAGTCGCTTTGAATAAAAGCGTCGGCTAAATGACTGTAATGTAATGTAGGCTAATATACTATACTATAAATGATATAGTATGACTTAGTATGAACTCCTCGAACCTCCTACACTCTCCTCTCTCACCTCCAACCTCCTACACTCTCCTCTCTCACCTCAAACCTCCTACACTCTCCTCTCTCACCTCCAACCTCCTACACTCTCCTCTCTAACCTCCTACACTCTCCTCTCTAACCTCCAACCTCCTACACTCTCCTCTCTCACCTCCAACCTCCTACACTCTCCTCTCTAACCTCCTACACTCTCCTCTCTCACCTCAAACCTCCTACACTCTCCTCTCTCACCTCCTACACTCTCCTCTCTCACCTCCTACACTCTCCTCTCTAACCTCCTACACTCTCCTCTCTCACCTCAAACCTCCTACACTGTCCTCTCTAACCTCAAATACTCAGTGATGATAAGTGTACTAATAAGTTGCACCGCTCAGTATAGATTGATGGTAGACAGAGGAGCTACTCTCAGAGTCTGGTGATGGTAGACAGAGCTAGAGGTGATGGTAGACAGACTACTCTCAGATCATCACTTTATTATTTAAAAAAAACATTTTGATCATTCTATGATCATTCTATAGTATAATATGATATATTATTATCATTCTAAGAAGAAGAAAAAGTTTTAAACGTGGGACACATGACAGAACGGACATTGTAGGAGGTAACTGCCTCCAGCAGAGGGCAGTAATGCAGCATCAAGGACGCACGCTGCCGTTAAAACCAAAACAACAAGAAGATGACGAAGATGATGACGTGGTCTATTCCCGCGATACCAGGGAACGAGAAGTCGATCTAAGATGGCGGAGTCAGTAAACACACACCGTGCTGAAGACCTTACGAGTGATTATTAAGTTTACAACTGTGACAGAGGGCAAACATTAGTCACATCTAGTTCCATCCATAGATAGTTACATCTCTGTATTTGGTTTCCTTTACTGCGGATGAAAACATGTCAACAGTCAACGAGAAGAACGGGAGACTCTGAGTGTCTCGCTGCCTCACTGTCTAACAGGTCAGTAACGTGCTTTTGAGATATACTTTTTCCTCCGGCACTACAATATCTTTGTTCCAGTAACGTGCAGTGAGCTATTAAAAAAAAAAGATCATGCGATTAACGCAGCAGCCAGACTTCAAATGGCATAGCGCATAACTATAAAGGCAATCAAATAGCCCTTATATCTTTTAACGCAGGTTCGAAACTCACTTCTTCAAGAAGTAGGCCTACTGCCAGGATCCTCCCTGTTAAGCACCTATTGTATTGTTAGTTTGCTATTCGTCTCTATGCTATTGCTATACTGTATTTTTAGTTTGCTATTCTTCATTTTGCCTTAAAAAAGCAGTACACTCCTACGTTAAATGCAATTATTGTAAGTCGCTTTGAATAAAAGCGTCGGCTAAATGACTGTAATGTAATGTAGGCTAATATACTATACTATAAATGATATAGTATGACTTAGTATGAACTCCTCGAACCTCCGTGGTCTCGCGCCAATAGCTGCAAACGGTGAGGCATAATATTATTGTTATATTATATTCATATATTCGATAAATCTGATGTTACAACTCCCTTTTTCCAAAAAGTGCTGCCATACACAATAATAATTAGTCTAACAGTTTTTTGAAATACAAATATGATATGATGCCATAGGACAGCGGTTCCCAAACTTTTTCAATCAGGCCCCCCTTGGGTAATTGGAAATATTTTCGAGCCCCCCCTAACCCAGTCCCCACCTATATTGATATAATTAATTGTATAAAGTTGTAAAAACATTACATTTTCTCTTCTAATAATAACAAGACACATATATCCAACTATAGTTTTATATTTTATTATGGGTTGAAAACAGTGTTTCCTCCAGGAATTTTTCCAATGGTGGCGGGTGCGCGCGCGATTTTTTTATAGCGTGCACGCGCATGAAACGCGCACGCGCGCTCAAAACAACTTTTTTTTTTTTTCTTCTAATCACAGCCAAAACTAGAGGATGGCCAAAAAAAAAAAAAAATGAATATACAGAATATAAACTTGTGACTGACAGTCACATACACACACAAAGATCATCAGCTATAATATAATACGAAGTAGGCCTACATGAGCACAAAAGCGGCTAACGTTACTGATTAACTGTTTACTGTAGTGCAGAGAGATGGTAGTCGTAGGCGGCGTATCAAATGACAAAGCTAAACGTTTAATGAAGGACATGAACGACTGTCAACAACACACTCAAGCAGTAAATAGAACAGTCTAAACAACTTGGGTACTACGGACGGAACAATAGTCTCAACCTATAGTTCCGTGCGTGAATTATGTCAACCCACCACATTACAGAAGTAAAATCACAGTCAGATGGAGCATTCGGTAAACAGCTGAGTATCAGCTGAGTTAAAGAAAACAAACTCTTACCTTTGATGAGACCCACATGAGCCCTGTTTTCCCGTACTTCTCCCGTGTGTCTCTTATTGTCCAAATGTTCCTTGAATTTTAGCTGCATGTTTTTCCAGCATGTAATTCCGTTGTCAATAAAAAAATCGTCTCCCCTTCTTTTCCCCTTGACAATACTGTGTCGTTGCTAAAGTGACGGCACATAAGAATCGTTTTTTGACTTGCTAATGTCTGCTAACGTAGCACTTGAAACTGGCGCCGTTCTCTGGACTGCAGCTGCTCCCGCGTTAGCATTAGCATCCATCTTTTCTTCTCCCTTCTCACCGTCACGAGCTCAAATGACACTTGTCGGCCGATCTAACTCTTAACACTCACTTACAGGACTTCTGACACCATGTCGTGTTATTCTATTAAACATACACGTGAGTCCTTCTGTATTTCAATGTAAGTGTCTTTATTTTAACTCGCTCTGTAAGCTCTACAATACCGGTCTCTTGTTGTCTCGTCGTAACCTGCCCACCTGACCTGGGGGGTATTCCATCAACGTCGCTAAAGGAAAATCCTGGCTTATTTTTGATAACTCTCGCGAGACCTATCAGAATATGCCTGGATATTTGTAAGAACTCTCGCGAGATTTATCAGACTAAACCTGGATTTTCCCTTTAGCGATGTTGATGAAATACCCCCCGGATGTCACTACGGTGGCCTGTACACAATAACAATAATACCACAGTTCACATTTAGACCAATCAGGAGCCCTTGTGTCACGTCGTCAACTGAATGTCATTAATCTGATTTTGGATCAGCGGTTAGAGAGAGATGGGCGTGGATTTAGGTGCACTTTTAGTCAACATCCATTATAGCGCTGATCTAGGATCAGATATATTTTAATCAGCTAAAATGTTCAGATTATTATTTTTTTTTTTTTGTGTGGACTGAATCAATTCGTGGCGGAGGAAATTCCATCGTGGCGGCCCGCCACCAATAAATGCATGTAGAGGAAACACTGGTTGAAAAGGAACATAAGTGCTTGGCAAATGATCCTGTGCCACTGAAATATTCAACATATCAACATTAACTAATTTCTACTGCATCACTATTCTTACTCCTCACATTCCTATCACAATTACGATCAATGACTTGTGTGTGCTTGCTTTGCCTTGCAAATCTTCTCAAAGCGGGGTTGTTGTTTTGAGACTGCCACTCTCAGTTCATTCTCAATGTTCAACTTCGACCTGTATTTGCTTTTGATAGCAGCAACAGCAGAAAAGCCTATCTCACACAGGTATGATGTTGCAAATGGCAGCAGTATTCCCACAGCTTTCTGTCCAATGAGAGGGTAGTCCTTCTCCACTCCAATCCAAAACCCAGCCAAAGTCGTGGATGTGAACTGCAGCCTCATGGTTGACTCTGAAGTCATGTCGATGTACTGTTCCTCTTCCGCAGTGCTGAACATGGCAGGTGGTGGTGCAACAAATGGATCCACAGAGAAGTATTTCTGGAAGCTTTGTTTCAGGGCTGAGATGTGCTCTGTCATACATGGAACCACTGTGCTCTGCAGCTCATTGGTCTCGATGAATGCCTTCAGATTCCCAAATGAGTCGATGTCCCCCTGTTCAAGTCTCCTCCCCCACATGTCCAGTTTCCATGTGAAAGATTGTATCCTGTCCACATTAGACGTGAAGCCCAGGGAGAGGTATGTATCGTCATACTTTCTTGACTTTGGCTTTGGGACGTTTGTTATGGGCTCCTTCGCTTTTCGTTTAGCTTCTGGCTCTTTCATAAACTTATCCATTGTTGTTGTTGCTGCTAGATAGCTGGAATGATGGGGAGGGAGAGCGCGCGTCAATGACGTGAATGGAGCCCCTCTGGGCTCGCGCCCCCTCGCTGCCTCTTTGTTACAGTTTATGGCCTGCGCTCCATTCAGGTTCTCATTTTTATCATCCAACGCCCCTGATAGTAACCTTAAGCAAGCAGTGTTTGTTTACAGCTCTTGTGTGTGCATTTTTTTCCCCTCCCATATTATTTCTGCACCCCCCCTGCAGTACTCCCGCGCCCCACTAGGGGGTCGCGCCCCACAGTTTGGGAAACACTGCCATAGGATATACGTCAGCTATTCCCGCGAGACCAAGGAACGGGATGTGGAACGGGACGTGAAACTAAAATGGCGGGTCAATAAACGCACACGGTGCTGAGACTGAAGACAACACGAGTCATTTATTACGTTTATAACTGTGCTAGAGGGCAAACATTACAACATGTTCACTTATTACACAAAGACTGGGAAAGCGACACTAGCTTGAACAACAACGGAGGCGCCGACCTGACGGTAGGAGTTGGAGTGATTGATGAATGAAGCAGAGAGCTGCTAGATACAATGGTCAGTACAGAGCTGCAGCCGCTCATAGGCAAGATCATTATTACATACTTATTCATTACAATCAAATACAATCAGTCAAATGTAGTTAGTTGTTCATAGCAAGCTACAGTGGTGGTTTTCGTAACAACTAGTGGAGTGCAGGGCTGGACTGGGACAACAATTAGGCCCCATCCCAACCCACACCGCACAACAAGACTTGCCTTATATACTCGTCTTATATACTGTGCTGTACAGTCATATGACAAACTGTAGTATTCCCCCAAACCACTACAAAGACGACCACATGCAGTAAGCAATGGTACAGTGCAAGTAGACCAGTGTACTCACTCACTCTTGACTGGCGGTGGTGGCCATGTGGTACACAATCTCCATACTTGACTCAAGTATAGTAGAAGTAAAATGTTATCAAAGAAAAAGCACCAGAAGTCAAAGAATAATTTCAAATGTTTTATTATATTAAATAATATATAATAAATTCAAATATTTAAGTACTAGTAATAAATGCATCATAGACTGTAAACTCACTGCTAAATAAAAAAGAAAGACTGTTAAGTCCAGTTAAAATTTTCAAACAAACGGCAACGACAACCTTTGAGAGAGAGAGAGAGAAACAGAGACAAGGGTGATCATTTAGTAGTAGTAGTAATAACCTACCGGTTAACGGAAACCCAGCTGTACAGCTACTAGGGGTGTAACGGATCACCTAACTCACGGATCGTGTCACGGTTTTTGAGTCACGGATCGGATCATTTTTCGAATCAACACAAAACATAAAAATAAAAAGCTTTTTCCTCGAATTCTGTAAAAACACCGCTTTTACTGTGTAAAACCCAACAACATTCAAGATGTCAAAACTGGTATATATATGTGTGTGTGTATATATATATATATACATACATAACATATTCTACACTCAAACATTAGGCTACATATTAAACAGAAACACACATTCAACTTAAATGATGCAGTAGGAGAGAGGGAGGAGGCACCTGGTTGCAGCAGTGAATCACTGGGCTCTTTAAAGCAGACAAATAAACATGTTTTATGCCACTTTTAACTAAATAATAAAGTGAAACCTTACTTTAAACATGGCAGTGTTTCCTCTATATGCATTTATTCGTGGCGGGTCGCCACGAATGAATTTCCTCCGCCACTAATTGATTCAGACAGTCCACTTTGATTCAGGCTGCGCAGAAAGGCAGCGAGTTATTATGACTAGGGATGCTCCGATTTATCGGCCACCGATTTAAATCGGCCGATTTCACTCCAAATGACTCAAAAATGGCCGATCGCAAAAGCCGATCTTTTAAGTTATTTTATTGTGGGAAAACGTTATTTCTATGTTGCGATAACTTCTCAACAGGATTTTACAGGGTTCGTTCAAACTATCGTAATTCTTGAACTATATATGTGCAATCGGAAAAAAAACAACAGTTTCTGAAAGCAGAGAAGTTGCACTCTCTAACCATTTAGGGTTATTACGGTAGTTCACCAAAAAAACAAATGCATTGACCTCTAAGCGTCATAGGAGCTGGAGAGTGATTTCAAGAGAAGCGGTATTTTATACTTTAGTGAGTTTCTGTACATATATGTTTGTGATTGTGAAATGTCATGAGGTTAGTTCTAGAGAATTTACCTGATAGAACATCGACATGCTAGAAACACATAACTACACATAATTAGATGATCATACCGCCCCAAACACAAACACGTCCCAAAACAAAAGTATTTACAAAAGCCTTACCAAATAGTAGTCTATGGCAAACGAGAATGGTGAATCCAATCCATAAAGTATTTAGTGATCGTTAAACTGTTGTTTATTTTTCGTGTTATGAAAAAAAACGAGTCGGCGAGTAGCGTAGTTCTAGGCTGCGTTCTTTTGAGCCCAGTGTGCGCTCCGGCGCTCTCAGAGCGAATTTACGAACTCAGCCTAGAACTACGCTACTCGCCGACTCGTTTTTTTTCGTAACCCGAAAAATAAACAACAGTTTAACGATCACTAAATACTAGGGATGCACGATATTATCGGCACCGATATTTATCGGCCCGATAATGGGACATTAATGTTTATCGGTATTTATCGGTTTTATAAAATTTAGCCGATATTTAACCGATATTATGAAGCCGGAAATAGTTCTGCTTCCGGTTTCCGGTTTCCGCGCTCTGCTTCCGGTTTCCGCACTCAGGCACGCAGTTTGTTTTGACGAGACGCGAGCGAAACATGCCTTCCCCGGTGTGGACATTCTTCACAGTTTCTGAGGCAGATATTGCGTTTGCAATTTGCAACACATGTTCGACAAAAGTTCGGAGAGGAGGGCAAAGGTCTACGAGTTACAACACAACGACACATCTTGTAGCGGGTAGATAGTAATATCCCTCCCCTGGCCCCTCTGTTTTCCCTTGATAGCTGACAAGCTAACGGGTGAAGTAGCGAGGCCTGCTAGCAGCTAGCCTACAACCCCTAGCCAGCAATGGCTAACGTTGAGGCTAGCGGACCTAGCACAGCTAGCACAGCCGAGACGTAAATGGCTAGCTGGGACACCCACTCTAAGTGCGCAGCGTGTCTGGGATTAATCCACGCCCAGGCCGCTGTTATCTCTACCGATGAGTGTATCCACTGTGCAGTGTTCCCCAAGAAACTTCTCCGCTGACGGCTAAGTCGCATGGCTAGCCTGTCGGGAGAAGATCCGCTGCCATCACAGTCTAACGCGGACATGTCTCCAGGTTTACCGACACCATGCTGGGCGGACTTAGTGCCACATAGCCCTGACATCGGTTTCCCGGTACTGGATGACAAGGGAATTGACAGCTTTACCGCTGCTCGCTATTGTAATGTTCTTGACAGACACGGACACGACTTTACTGTAGACATGTAGTTTATTTCTGGTTGCTGGCCGCGACCTACGTCAACTCCGTTGGGACACGACGGATACAGAAAGCGAATCACATCAGTGTGTTAGTGTGGTGTAGTGAGACAACACACAGTATGTTACAGCTATGACCCTAGGAGAGACTCGGACAATGATGAGGTCGCACAACGCATCTAATTACTGCTCTTAGGTGAGCCTTTTTTGTTTTCATAAAAGGAGGCCAGATCTTGGCTAAAAAACGCATTGTGCACTGTCTATAACAGATTCTGTTTGTTAGAGGAAATAATAAATGAACATTTGAAGAGTCAGAAGTGTTCTCTTTGTTGTGTTAACAATAGTGATGTAAGTTAGATTTGGTGAGATCACTATGGAATATTAAATCATCAATCTTTGCTCACTACATAGCCTTTCTTACCTTCAGGTGTGCATGAACTACAGGTTATCAACTGTGAAATTATATCTGAATGGTCTTTATTGTCATTGATATAGTACAGCTACCAAACAACGAAATTTGGGAGGGGGAGCTCCCCTGGGGCTAGGAAAGAAAAAATAAAATAATAATAATAATATCGGTATCGGTTATTGGCCACGAGAAGCGGGTAAATATCGGTATCGGTATCGGTTGGAAAAAATGCATATCGTGCATCCCTACTAAATACCGTCAGTTAAGCTGCGCCCAAAACCCTGATATGTTGCCACGTGAAACGATAAGACAAGAGGCCACGATACGATAATCGCCGTAGGAGGCGATTCGACTGTAGGCATGTGAAGTTATAATTTCTTCAAACTTGCAGTGGTAGCAACTAGGGCTGGGTTCAAAAAATCGATTTCCCGATTCTGAATCGATCTTCATTAAATGAGCGATTATTGATTAATATTTTTTTTTATTTTTATTTTTTGCTTGCAGCTTCAACCCGCAACGAGATCTCGTGGCCAGATCTCGCGCTACAAGAATTTATCATATCTCACGCAACGTGAGGTCTCAACACTAAAATCTAAAAACATGGCGATGGCAGGGACACTCAAGTCACCACCAGGCTTAAAGTCAGATGTCTGGGTGCATTTTGGATTTTAAAAATGTGACGATAGAGATGAGCTGGACAAAAGCAAAGTCATATGTAAATAAAAAGTACATTCATGTAACTGCTTTGGAGTCAATTCATTGATATGTTTAACAATGCTACATGTTATAGGGTTCCTTGAACCATTTATAGCATTAGTTTGGAGAATCTCTTTCATATTCAAGCAAAAAATGTATATTGTAACTAGATCGAATCGAATCGTTTTGGGAAATCAGTGGCGATACCCAGCCCTAGTAGCAACGGTGTGTGTGTTTTAGTAAATATAGCGTGCGTGTGTGTGTAGTTGTACGTGTGTGTGGCCCTCCTGTGAGAGGTGTGTGTGTACCTGTGAGAGGTGTGTGTGTGTGTGTGTGTGTGTGTGTGTGTGTGTGTGTGCCATATCTCAGTATGTAGGCTATGCAGTGTAAGTAAGTGTGTGAGTTTATTCTGTTATTTATGCTATTATATCTAGTATTGTGTTGAGAAGCAATGGAAATGAATCAAGAATTGATAAAGTAGGCTAACTTACATTATCATTGTTCTATATGCAACAGAACAGATCACCCAGCATTGCTAATGAAAAGAATCAATGAATGTGAGTCTAATACCAATACTTGCTCAATAGGTCTTCAAATCTATTAAAAGTGTTCTTATAAAGGTCTTAAATGTAACTTGTAGAAACCTGCTTACATTAATTATGCGGGTGTTACGGTCAGGGCCATCGCTACTTACACGCGCATCATTGTTAGACTGTTAATGATAGAGCTAACCATCCACGGACCAAAAAGTGTCACCTTTTTGGACCATCGCCAGTTTGCACCCCTGCGTATGTAAACCATGAAGGCCACGTTTATGATGTCTTTTATACAGCCATATCGACTGACTTGGGTCTGCGTTTGCTTGGTGCCTAATGGATCAAGACTTTTGTCTAAAAAGCAAAATATATGTAGGCTATTATCCAGTCAGTAGGCATACAGTTATGTATTGTTAAAAAGATCGGTATCGGTATCGGTAGATCTTGAGAAAAAAAATCGGTGATCGGTATCGGCCCCAAAAATCCAGATCGGAGCATCCCTACCGAAAATCGGTACCGGTATATACCGGTTACTTTACATTCGGTATATACCGTACCGAATTGCAAAGGAGATTTCGGTACCTCATTTCGGTACTTTTCTATCTCGCCCCCTGGTGTCCGGTGTCATGCAACAGTCAACTGGTGACTCGTGACGTCACATCGCCTGTTAAATTTCCACTCAGTGCGTGTCGTGGTAGTAGTGAGCTGAGCAGTTGTGTTACGAGTTAAGAAGAGTGAGTGAAAGCATATATACTAAATTATTATATTATCTGAATTGTATTATTATTATTATTATCATAATCATATTATCTAATTTCGCTAGCTAGCCTAGCTACGAGTTCACCGAGAATGCCGAAGGCCCTAATGAAGCAGCGTTCTAAAGTGTGGCTGCATTTCACCCGACTCGACGAAAACAATGCGAAGTGCTCAAAATGCTTAAAATCATTCGCACTTTATCGCTATTATGGCGATGTGCTGTGCCTATGGTGTTCCTCAGTCCAGCGGCAGTCAAATGCCGGTAGATCCGTGTCTTGCTCTCTCAGCACCGCTTCCTGGTTGACGACTCCCGTTGACAGCGGGGGGAGAGAAACGTTTTACCAGGGAATTCGCTCCGCGCTGTGTCGTTCAGTTTCAGGTGAAGTGACGTGAAAACAATATTTGTTTACTTTATGTTTATAAATCTGTGCCATTAGACAATTATGTCAAAACAAAACAAAAGTCAAAATGACAATAAAAAAGTCAAGAGAGGTGTCGTATTTTGCCAGAGAAGGCAAATATGCTGATCTTTTTGCAAAAGAATTGCTGAGGTGGGAGTTTTATTTAAATTTATTTTTTATTTGAGTGTATATTTCACTGTAATATTATATATATGTATATTGTGCCTCAGTCAGCAGGAGTTTTATTTTCATTTATTTTAATTTGAGTGTATATTTATATATTGTGCCTCAGCATTAAAAAAGTGAAAAGCTGTTTAATGTTGTCGACCGTGTTATTATTAATATATGTCATTTTTAAAAATCTAAAGTACCGAATTAAGTACCGTTTCGGTACCGGTACCGTTTTTAAAGTATCGGTTAGGTACCGGTACCGGATAAAACCCAAACGATACCCAACCCTACCCATACATGGGATTTAAATGACGAGGGAGGCATTTCGAGTTCTTCTCTGTCGCCAACATTAGCAGCACTACTCTACTCGCCATGATACACTTGGGATGCGTTCGTAAATTTGCTCTGAGAGCGCCGGAGAGCACACTGGGTCCGACGTCATAAAGGGACCAAGTAATTTGATTGGACAAGAGGCGTTCCATGAATGCTGATCAGATTCCTGAGCGAATTTACGAACGCAGCCTTGTTGTTCTGGAATTTTTTTTTCATTATCAACCTATCATTGCGCTTTAGAGTAAAACAAAGCACGCAACTGTCGTCTATCTTTTCATGGCAACTCTACATTGTGATTTACAAGGGATATTAACTAAGATTAAGTAATATTATTACTTGGTTACATTTTGCAATTGATCCGCGGTACACATGCGTGCCGAACCGTGGGGGGCGATCCGTTACAGCTACCTATATTTTCCTTACCGGGTCAACGGTTACAGGCTGACTCGGCCCCGCTTCTTCTCTATCCTCTGTAACTGTACCCTACTCCCGCTCCTCCCAGCTAGCTTCCTCTTCAACCTGTTGCTGTTGCTGCTGTGGTAAACTTGAGGGTGCAGCAGCCCCTGCAGCAAACATGTCCCTAATGTTTACACATTTGGCAGCATCTGCCTCGAGTTTCTTTTTGTTTTTCTCCCTAAGTTTTTCCCATCCTCCCTTCCGTTTTTGTGTGCTTTTGCGCTCCATCTCTCTCAGTATCCACTATCCAGGCTAACTAAATTTATTTTACTACCGGCAAACTGAGACCGAGGTCTGGTGCTGCGTGCGTGACCCCTGACTAGGGCTGCAACTAACGATTATTTTGATAATCGATTAATCTGCAGATTATTTTTTCGATTAAAAAAAAAAGCGGAAAAAAAAGATTTCTTTTGCAAATGTTATTTCATGTTTTCTAAATCAGCCAGGCCTATACATATACATGTGCAAAATGAATAAGTATTAATAAAAAATAATATAAATAAAAAAGGCTTTGCTACATCAAATAGGTTTAACAACAGGCCATGGACTATGGCGGTAGATTGTTTCAATAAAGTAGTTGAACTCTAGCTCAATACATGCATTGTTTTAGGTAATAACTTTGCTTAATGTAAAGGTCAGTAACCCAAAGTGGCTACAGACAAGACACTAATGTTTTTATATAACAGATATGCTCCAAAACAATGCAATGTGTCCTCTCACTCCATACAATAGGCTAGGCTACAGTCAGTGCCTCACTCTAACTCACGGGTAGCTTGGTAGGCTACCACTAGCTAGCCTTTAGCTTATCACCTCTGCTCTACCACTGATGTTAGCCAGCTAGCTAAATACACTTGTCATGCAATATTGAATTCATGAATGCGAGCAAACACTCACTGGCTATCGCATTACATTACAGTCATTTAGCTGACGCTTCGCCAGAACTCACACTAACGCATTTGCATGGAGAGCAGGAGACCATGGAAGGGCTGAGCCCAGCAGGACTTATATAATAAAACAATAGGAAGTTAGCTGTAACCCTCCTCTATAGAAACATAGTTAGTGCTCTGGTTCTCAGCACAGCTACGCAGACTACAGCTGGACGAGCAGCGTAGTGACAGTCAGCTAGCGGCAGCAGCGAGCTAACCCTGCTAGCTAACTCACTAGCATGTCCTGACAGCAGACAGCAGACAGCTTCACTCTCAAGGCTTTTGAGTAGCAAGATTTAAATGTAGCCGCCGTGCCGGTGTAGGTACCGGATTTTCCCACTTTTCCGGTTCCGGTCATAGGTTCTGCCCTTTCCGGCCATAGGTAGCGCTATGATTCGCGATGCCTACACCGGCCGCAAGACAGCGTGGCGTGCGTCAACAGGAAGTAGGTTTGTTATGGAAACAAAACCCGCCCAAAAAAAAAAAAAAACGGCGAATCGATAATGGCATTCGTCGCCAACGAATTTCATTATCGATTTTTGTCGATTTCATCGATTCGTTGTTGCAGCCCTACCCCTGACCCCCCCCCCTCTCTCTCTCTGTTGACTGGGCCAGCCCAGTGTCCGCATAGAAAAGAAACAAATGGGCCGCTGTCCCCGATTTATGGGCCGCCCGATGGTAGCTTCCGATTTATGGGCCGTTCGATGGTAGCTTTCGGCCGGGCCGGCTGGTCCAAAAAAATAATAATTTCGTCCCAAAACTGCCGCGGCCCACCGGGCAAATGCCCGGTATGCCAGATGGCCATTCCAGCCCTGGTGGAGTGTTTCCTCCAGGATTTCTTCACATTAGTGGCAGGGTGGTCAGTTTTCGCGCGCAATTCTTTTCGCGTGTACGCGCATGAAACGCGCACTGGCTCTCAAAACAAAGACGTAATTTCACCAAAAACTAGAGGATGGCAACATTTATTTTATTTTTTAATTGCGGTTAAGCCATTAAAGCCGAGCAGGTGATTTTATATAGAAGGTGATCAAATACCAAGATATCGTACAGCTGCAGCAGAACATGCGGAACGCGCATACAGCACTGAACATAGGTTACCGTATAATATACATGTGACTGACAGACTGACAGGCAAATAAGCATCTCTGACACACAATGGAACAGTGATCACTTTTATAAAAATATATATGTCTATATTGTAGGGACAGTGTTTCCTCCAGGAATTTTTACATTGGTGGCGGATAGCCCTTGTGCGCGCGCGAATGTTTTTCGCGTGCACGCGCATGAAACGCGCGTGCACGCGTTTTTTTTATTTTTATTTTTTTTTAAACAACGACCTCATTTCAGCCAAAACTAGAGGATGGCCAAAAAAATAATAATGAATATACAGAATATAAACTTGTGACTGACAGACACATACACACACACAAAGATCATCAGCTATAATATAATACGAAGTAGGCCTACATGAGCACAAAAGCGGCTAACGTTACTGATTAACTGTTTACTGTAGTGCAGAGAGATGGTAGTCGTAGGCGGCGTATCAAATGACAAAGCTAAACGTTTAATGAAGGACATGAACGATTGTCAACAACACACTCAAGCAGTAAATAGAACAGTCTAAACAACTTGGGTACTACGCACTCAACTGCGGACGGAACAATACTCTCAACCTATAGTTCTGTGCGTGAATTATGTCAACCCACCACATTACAGAAGTAAAATCACAGTCAGATGGAGCATTCGGTAAACAGCTGAGTATCAGCTGAGTTAAAGAAAACAAACTCTTACCTTTGATGACACCCACATCAGCCCTGTTTTCCCGTACTTCTCCCGTGTGTCTCTGAAGGTCCAAATGTTCCCTGAATTTTAGCTGCATGTTTTTCCAGCATGTAATTCCGTTGTCAATAAAAAAATCGTCTCCCCTTCTTTTCCCCTTGACAATCCTGTGTCGTTGCTAAAGTGACGGCACATAAGAATAGTTTTTTGACTTGCTAATGTCTGCTGATACACCAACACAGCTTGCCGATGCTGATGGCTCTCCCGCTGTAGTTGTAGTTGTAGCTGGTGGTGGTGGTACCCCGCCATAAACGCAGTTAGCTGATCCACCACCTAGCTTCTTTGGTCCTGCCAGCCATGCAGTTTCGGGTCGCTCATAGCCACTGCTAGCTTCAGCAATGTTTGAAGTGTCTGGGACATCTTTTTTCTTGAAAAATCCATCCATCTGTCGCTGTTTTCGTTTAATTTTTCGAAGAAGCTCTCTGGACTGCAGCTGCTCCCGCGTTAGCATTAGCATCCATTTTTTCTTCTCCCTTCTCACCGTCACAAGCTCAAATGACACTTGTCGGCCGATCTAACTCTTAACACTCACTTACAGGACTTCTGACACCATGTCGTGTTATTCTATTAAACATACACGTGAGTCCTTCTGTATTTCAATGTAAGTGTCTTTATTTTAACTCGCTCTGTAAGCTCTACAATACCGGTCTCTTGTTGTCTCGTCGTAACCTGCCCACCTGACCTGGGGGGTATTCCATCAACGTCGCTAAAGGAAAATCCTGGCTTATTTTTGATAACTCTCGCGAGACCTATCAGAATATGCCTGGATATTTTTAAGAACTCTCGCGAGATTTATCAGACTAAACCTGGATTTTCCCTTTGGCGATGTTGATGGAATACCCCCCTGATGTCACTACGGTGGCCTGTACACAATAACAATAATACCACAGTTCACATTTAGACCAATCAGGAGCCCTTGTGTCACGTCGTCAACTGAATGTCATTAATCTGATTTTGGATCAGCGGTTAGAGAGAGATGGGCGTGGATTTAGGTGCACTTTTAGTTAGGGATGCTCCGATTTATCGGCCACCGATTTAAATCGGCCGATTTCACTCCAAATGACTCGATCGGTGATCGGCAAAAATGGCCGATCGCAAAAACCGATTTTTTTTTTTTTTTTTTTTTCCTCCCCTGGGGAAGACAGATAACTGAACAGAAAACACAGGAGGACGTAACAGTATGTAAACCATGAAGGCCACGTTTATGATGTCTTTTATACAGCCATATCGACTGACTTGGGCTTCAGGCCCTAACTGGGTGATAGGCCAGACTTTTACTATGCCATAAAAATGGGTCTGCGTTTGCTTGGTGCCTAATGGATCAAAACTTTTGTCTAAAAAGCAAAAAATATGTAGGCTATCCAGTCAGTAGGCCTACAGTTATGTGTTTTTTTAAATATCGGTATCGGTATCGGTTGATCTTGAGGAAAAAAATCGGTGATCGGTATCGGCCCCAAAAATCCAGATCGGAGCATCCCTACTTTTAGTCAACATCCATTATAGCGCTGATCTAGGATCAGATATATTTTAATCAGCTAAAATGTTCAGATCTTTTTTTTATTTATTTTCTGAGATTGTTTTTTTTTGAGAACTTTTTTTTTGTTGTTGTTGTGGACTGAATCAATTCGTGGCGGAGGAAATTCATTCGTGGCGGCCCGCCACCAATAAATGCATGTAGAGGAAACACTGAGGGACTATTAGTCAATAGAATGTCAAGCAGGGTAGATTTCCTAGGGTTTTCCAAATGATGGCGTGTGGACTTGGATATTAATTGTGTCAAGCTTAGGGCACAACATATATCTTGATGAAAGTGGTTTCCCAATTGGAAAATCGAGTCCCAATTATCATTCTGATACTGTGGTATTGCCCCTTTGCAGAACTTGTCCCATCAGATGTTTGGCTGTAATTTATAGTTTTACCTGTTTGTGCTTCTTTTGTTTCTAGCTGCAGGTCCTCCTCAGAGCAGCAACCATGTATGAACCAGAGTCCACAGAGTCCCCCGGATCTGGCTGTGGTTCTCCAGACCTGAAAAGCTCACAGTGGTGTCCGGAGATGGTGGCACTGAAGCTGGATGAAGAAGATGTAGAGGAGAATGGTGCAATGGTGAAAGAAGAAAATGGAGGAGAAGAAATGAGGGATGAGGTCAGTACTACAACAACAACAACAACAAAAGTTTTGGAATGAGCTGTCTATGGAGACTTGGAAACCATCTTTTTGGAACATCACACGTTTGTAATGTCACCTGAATCAATCAGAAGTCACTGGGATCATGTTTTTTTATGTGGATGTGACAACAAAATATATCATTTATGTACCAAACAATAACATTTATTTTAGACAAGACAAAACTTAAACCAAATGATCATTTACAACAGTCTTCATAATTGTCACATAATTTTCTAAGTCGGGTCCTGATATTCTCCAATGTAATAATATAATAATAATAACTAAGTAAGTAAGTAAAATGTATTTATACAGCACCGTTCCCAGACCAAGGGTCACAAAGTGCTTTACATAACAAGGAAGAAACACAATAAAACATAATACAAGAGCGAAAGTCACCGCAGGTTAAAACAGGCGAACAAGTGAAAATAAAAACAAGTAACAGACAACAGGTGTACAACAACATCAACAGGACACAGAAAGACAGGCCCTTGGGGCTATCCAAAAGCCTGTCTATACAAGACAGTCTTTAGCTGTTTTTTTAAAAACCTCGACCAAGCCAGCTGATCTAAGATCCAAGGGCAGAGTATTCCAAAGCCTGGTAGCCAAGATCTTGGCCTCCTCCACCAAGTGATGACAGTAGATTCTGGTTTTGCCCACAGACTTGAATAACCTTGTAATGCCCCATTGGTGAGCCTTGGGGCATCTTTCTCTCTGAGGATGAATAATTAAACCGTTGTTCCCTTTCCTTTCATACCTTCTCTGATGTTTTTGTACAGTTGGCAGTTAGTTAAAAAGTGCACATCTGTTTCCACCTCATTGTGTGTGCAGTGGGTGCACAGTCTCTGTCCCTGAGTTACTGTCTGATTTCTAGTTTTAGTGCCTTCAGGTTTTTATTCTATTTATCTGCAATCATTCATTCATTCATTCATTCTAGGTTCTAGACTAAATGTAGATATACTTGCAGTAGATATACAGAGTAGATTGTCCTACAATATTGGACACTTAGGCCCAATCCCGATTCTCTTTTCTACCACTTCGGTTCGTTTTGGAGTCACTCGCTTTGGAGCCAAGGCCTCCGAACAGAGCCACAAGCCGTAGTGGTTCCCCTAAGAAATGGGACAACCCTTCACGACTAATACGTAATCCGTAGTGTAATGAATGGGTTAATTCATAGCCAGGACGGCGCATGCGCCTTAGAGAGAGTTCGTGATATACCAGTAGGTGACTGACAGGTGTCGAGAGAACCGAAGTAAACTGGTTATACCTTTGTTGAACCCAGACTCAAGTGTCTTATTATTCTATGTCCAAGTGACATTACACGTAGTA
Organism: Nansenia antarctica; assembly: GCF_963989245.1. Classification (NCBI taxonomy): domain Eukaryota; kingdom Metazoa; phylum Chordata; class Actinopteri; order Argentiniformes; family Microstomatidae; genus Nansenia; species Nansenia antarctica. The sequence goes on along the minus strand of NC_137683.1, from coordinate 30,921,970 downwards.
TCGTAGAAAAGCATTGACGCTCGCGATTCATTCACAACTTGAATGAACTTGAACGCTATCAATCGATCAAACAAGTCATCAAATAAAAAAGAACAATGCTTCATTATCAGACCATGACAGAATAAGCTCTAACCTGTATGAAACCTGTGCTCCTACCCTGCCAGTCTGCACTGATTTAGGACAACAGTGCAACAACTTTGAGGCTGAACTTTAGTTACATTTATGGCGTCATACGAAATCCGACAGGAACGCTGGAGAAACAGCCGCTGTCCACTGCATTAGTTAACTACATGTCCTTGATGAGTCTCCCGCTCACTGCCCTCCATCAAAAATGGCACATATATATTACTAATACATATAATAGTACATAATAACAACTGCTCGGATTAGATTGCCAGTTGTTTTGGTATAATAACAACTCGGGATGTCCCGATCCGATATTGATATCGCATATCGCCGCGATATTGGTCCTGAATGCTGGATCGCAGATCGCACCAGAAAGAAAATAGGCAGCGATCTGGGGCTCGCGATCCGGCGTGTCACTCACGTGATGACAACAGTAGTAGTCAGTGGTCACGGGCATGAGAGTTGGCTAGTAGCTACCTGTGTGTATTGAGTCTGACAATGTCATGATGCTAGCTGGTGAAATCATAAACCATTTGCTTACGTACTTTTTCGGTTGTTTACATAGTCTGAAACTACAGATGGTAAGCTTTCAAATGATGCATACATTAAAATCGGAAATAAATTCAAGACGACACGAGTATTTGAATGTTTGTTTGTATCAATGTTTTGCTCAAGAATGGTGACTGCTAAAAACGCTGCTAACAGCTAGTGGCTAACATTTCGTTCTAAAACTAAAGTATGTTTACAAGCCAGGTATCACTTACCGGTAGCCTCTGGCAACAGTGAATCCAACCCACAGATTATAAGTATTTAGTGATCGTTAAACTGTTGTATATTATATCGAGTGGTACTTTAAAACTTCTGCCTGTTATGAAAAAAAACGAAAAGCAGATATTGTTGACACCCCTTTGATTCTGTGACTGGTTTCTGGTCTCACCAGCAGCGTCACTAGGCTACACTTTTAAAAAGGGTGCTATAATTGATTTGCCATTTGTAAGAGAAGATAAAGAGAATAAAAACCTGAAGGCACTACAGGGCTCTACAGTGCGACCATTTCACTCGCATTTGCGACTAAAAATACATCTGTGCGACTAGAGAAATAAATTCACGAGCACACGTGCGAGTACAGATAATTATTTTTTTATTTTTTATTTTTTTATTTTTATTTATTCTAAAAATAAATCTGCGCGAACCGTGTGGCCACATTTTAAGCCGTCAGCCAGCCCGCTACGACCACGGGAAGTCATGTTAAAAGTGAAGTTACTTCTGTTAAACTGGCGCTAAGCTAACATCGCTAATCGCTAACTCCCTTTTGGGCCTTAAAGAGACAAGCGCCCTTTTCTCATCTCAAGCTTCATTAGCTTCATTAGCTCACCACATCTACAGATTTGGTCCCACACACCCAAGGTTACAACCAGGGTTAACTACCCAGGGTAGAAAGTAGAAAGCTCTCAGACCTTCAGAACCCATTGAAAGTAGTGGAGGTACTCCAGAAGTCCAAATGCATCTCTAATCCTAGGAAACCCTAGGAAGCAAGTTGCCTAATGGCATGAAAATGCAACATGTTGTACTTGAGTGTGGCAGAGAGGTGGGACCCCCGGGGATGGTGGTGTGCTAACAGCTAGCCGCCGCAGAGGCACCGTGCTGGGCTGGCCACCTCCACATGTCACCACCCCGGGCAGCATGGGGCTGGGGACTGGTCATCTGGATGTGGGGTAGTTTAATACCCCTAGATGTGGAGTTGTCTGGCCACCGTGTGTGACTGATGTAGCCTGACCCAGCAGCAGGGAGGTGGGCAGCATGGAGACAGACCTCTGCATGGCCTGGCTGGGCTGCTAGCTGACAGACCTAGCCCTAAAGCCTGGCTGGGCTGCTAGCTGACAGACCTAGCCCTAAAGTCTGGCTGGGCTGCTAGCTGCTAGCTGACAGGCATGACATGGATGAATGAATGAACATGCTGCTAACCAGGAGAACTTGACACAGCTAGTTACCATAATACAATGCCATCAACTCTGCGTCTAGTAGGGCTGTAGGCATGGGCCAATGTGTGATTTTGGTGCAAAAATTGCAAAATCACTAATAAAAATGTGTTATAATTACATTTTTCACTGTGCTCCTAAATTTCTTTGTGTGCCCCTAACATTTTTCATTTAGGAGCACATGTGCTCCTAGTGAAAAAGGTTAGCGTAGAGCCCTGCACTAAAACTAGAAATCAGACAGTAACTCTTTTTTTCTACAATGCTGAATGCTGCAGTTTAAATTGTTTTAACTTTAAACCAGTTGGTCACTGAGTACTGCAGAGTACTGTTTTTGTTGCTTGAATAAAGGCTGTCAGTCTTTAATAGCCAACTGTTGTTGTGGACTGGGGAAGTATTTGTTATTACTCAGGAGTAAAACAATAAATACAAATATCGGATTGGTATCGGTATCGCAGATACTTGAAGCCCAGGTATCGGTATCGGTAGTGAAAAAATGGGATCGGGACATCCCTAATAACAACTATAGCGTCATATACCACCAAGGGGGGGAAATTCGCGCCTATCATGCTGTCAAACACCACAGGTAATAATTTATTTCTAAATAAACAAGATTGTACATCTCTGAAATGGAAATCGCGCTGTGCTTGACACTTCCATGGAACTGACATCGGGGCAGCGGAACACGGTGACTGTCAGCCTGTGACAAACGCGCAGATATGAGTGCTCCGGTCTGTCCTGCTGGCTCCGGTGTCCTGGCCGCTGTCCTGAGCGCGCTGGACTGTGGAACTTTCTATGTTAAGCCTCGACATAAAAGCGATTTCTTTTGTTATGCTTGTTATAAAGAAAGGGTCTATAATGCATTGAAATAACATTAAATTATATAACCCATCAACAATATTACATAATAACAACTGCTCGGATAGGATTGCGGGTTGTTTTGGTTTAATACGTGCCATAGCTGTAAATAAAACATGGAAATAGATCATGCACACATCAGTCTAACGTTAGATAGATAACTTCACATTAAATATGTCTATCATCATCCGCTGTCAAACAGCACAGGTAATCTTTTATTTCTAAACAGGAATGTATCTCGATGTGAATCGCGCTCCTTATGGGAAGGCTGTGCTTGACGCTTCCATGGGGCGCTCCTGCATAGGCACAATATCGGCATAATAGCGATCTTTTTTTGTTATGCTTGTTGTAAAGAAAAGGTCTATAATGCATTGAAATGACATTAAACTAAGATAATACGATGGTTATCATAATTTTTCAAGTCTTTAATTACAAGTAATTCCAGAAAAAGTAAATGACATTTTAGGCTCGCTTCCGTATTACGAGAGCGAAAAGAACATTTCTGTAGATGATTCGCAATGCATGCCGGAAGGGAGTCTCATGGCTCCGAATCGAACGAGGGTCAAGATTTTCTCCAAATATACCCATGGAAAACCCTAACCCTAACCCTAAATGAGTAATGAATTGGGACGCCACTACGGCTACACGTGAACGCGCAAAATGGAGCCGTAGGGGTGAAAAGGGAGCCGGAGTGGTGAATTGGGATTCACCCTTAGATTTAGATTTAGTAATCTAAAAATGAATTAGACCCCTATACTAGTAGTCGGTCGAGAGAGGAGGCTGGCGTTGCTTGTTTGCCGCTTCTCAGACGCTACAGTACATCTGTCTATGGCTCTGGAGAGAACCTCACAACTACACAGAGAAGATAGCCAGACTGTGTTTACCACCTCAAATTAACTAATTTATGCTCAGCCAAATCCATGTTTAGAGGTAGCTAGCTAACATTACATTGATCATACTCATAAGACTTTTCACTTATCAAAAAATGTGGGTCGAGAGAGGACGCTGGCGCTGCTTTTTTCCGCCGCTTCTCCGTCCAAAATCTAGATATACCTGCAGTATACAGAGTAGATTGTCCTACAAAAGACACTTAGATTTAGATTTAGTTATCAAAAAATTAATTAGACGCCTATACTTTTATTTATTTTTTGGTTTCTTTTTATTTTAGTACTCGATCTTTTCAGTTTGTGAAGCGTCTTTGAGTGTCTAGAAAAGCGCTATATGAGTCTAATGTATTATTATTATTATTATTATTATTATCTTCTCTTACAAATGGCAAATCAATTATATGACCCTTTTTTAAAGTGTAGCCTAGTGATGCCCGCTGGTGAGACCATAAACCAGTCGCAGAATCGAAGGGGTGTCATCAATATCTGGTTTTCTTTTTTGAAGTTTTAAAGTACCACTCAAGATTCAAGATTGCTTTATTGTCTGTCACAGAGTGACAGAAATTCTCCTTTGACAGGCTTTGTGCAGTTCATGAATACGTTATCCACATTAAAAACACACAGGTCACATACATACAATAAAAACAGACAGATATAACAGTGTTTATGTAGTGCCTATTTAAAAAGTCTAGTCATTTAAAAATAATAGTAAGAAAAACAGTATTATGATTTAAAAAGCTAAAATGCTAAAATGTTGTGGTTTAAAAGAAAAACAGTGTGCTTCCTATTTTAAAATGTTCAGGTTGTATACTCGATATAATATACAACAGTTTAACGATCACTAAATACTTATCTGTGGATTCGATTCACTGTTCTCTTTTGCCGCAGGCTACCGGTAAGTGATAATGACTGTGATGTTATATGAACGTAGTAAGACGTTCCTAGCGATGTACCACTGTTAGCCGCTAGCTGTTAGCAGCATTTGTTGTGGTTTGGTCACTTCAGTAACATTCAAATACTCGTGTCGTCTTGAATTTTTTCCGATTTCAATGTATGACGCATCATTTGAAAGCTTACTATCTGTAGTTTCAGACTATGTAAACCACTGAATAATTACTTAAGCAAATGGTTTATGATTTCACCAGCTGGCATCATGACATTGTCAGACTCATTACACACAGGTAGCTACTAGCCAACTCTCATGCATGTGGCCACTGACTACTACTGTTGTCATCACGTGAGTGACACGCCAGATCGAGCGAGGGATTTTTTTTCCCGTCCGATCTGCGATCCAGCATTCAGGACCAATATCGCACAGATATCCAATATCGCACAGATATGGACATCCCTACATAGTAGTAGCGAGGACAACACAGTCGATGGGAGAGAGAGGCTAGGGTACAGATATCCAGCTACGGTCACACAAATAAAAGGGTTAACAGAGTGAAATATCGCTTTAACAATTTGCTTCCAATTTCCTAGTTGAATTAATTTCAATATAAAACATCAAATACAAATATAATATAATTGAGTTTTTGTTGACTAAAACTAAGAAGGATGAAAATGACTAAATGTGACTAAGACTAATGTGCCTTTTAGGGTTATGGTTGTAAAATAGCCTGCCAAAATGAACACTGGTTTGGATATTAACTGTGTAAAACTTAAGGCACGGCATCTTTAAGATTATCTGCTAATGTGGTTTCATAATTGGGAAATCAAGTCCCAACTGTCATTCTGATACCGTGGTTATATACAGTATATCTCAAAAGTGAGTACCGTATTTTCCGCCCTATAAGGCGCACCGGAGTATAAGGCGCACCTTCAATGAATGGCCTATTTTAGAAATTTTTTCATATACAAGGCGCACCGGCTTATAAGGCGCACCGGCTTATAAGGCGCATAGAATAGATACTGCAGTCAAACGTTTGACTGGGGTTGCGTTACGCCCAAGCTCCACCTACTGCGTTGCGTCACCTCTCCATCGGTGTTGTGTCAACTTCCCGTTGTCCAAGCTCCACCTGAGCGTTGTCACCATCAACGTTCTACCTGCTCCACTGTCAAAAATATATATTTTTCCACCTCAAGTATCAGCCGTTCGTCATCCATTTTTGCAACAAGCGTCAAGGACCTGCGGTGATTCACAGCTGACTCGCGTGAATAGCAATTCGCAATAGCTGCAACCACGAGATATAGAGTAGTTAGCTACAAGCATTTTCAATCTGCTATTATCTCTATTAGTGGATTAACCGCTGTGGTGATTTAACAGCTGATAAAAATACATCAAGTAGACTACAAACAGAGCAAAACAACACCAGAAAACAACCAATAGGCTATACAATTATAACCAACAACCAATATGTGACAGCTCCTGGTGAAATGTGCAACGTACTTTTTCAGTTTTTACACATGCTTAAACTACAGATTGTAAGCTTTCAAATGATGTGTCATACATTCAAATCAGAGAAAGATTGAACACGACAGGCGTATTTGAATGTTGGTTCACCTCAAACACTGAATGGGAGAAAAGTGAATCTGACCAAACCACAACAAACGCTGCTAGCGGCTAACAGCTAACAAAACACATCGCTACGAAGGTCTAAACTGTATTTTAATAACATGACAACATACTGGGAGAACATCGACATGCTAAAAACACATAACTACACATAACTAGATGAACACACAGTTCTTGCTTTTGAACACGAGCTAAAACGAAAGTATGTTTACAAATCAACCCTCCCTTACCGGTAGCCTCCGGCAAACGAGAATAATGAATCCAATACACAAATGATAAGTGTTTAGTGATCGTTAAACTGTTGTTTATTATATCGAGTGGGTACTTTAAAACTTCAAGTTGAAAGCACCAAGAATCTCACTTTGTTCCCTCGGAAACTCTGTTTAGTCTTCTTTACTTGGGGTCTTGTGGTGTGGGACTGTGAGTAAGCACAACACCGGTGTTTACTGATTACCGTAATGCTGCAAGCGGTGTGAGTGTCCGAATTGAACAGTTGGGTGAGTACGGCATCCATTCAGAGCACATGATAGCATAACAATAGCATTAGCATTCGCGGAGATTCCAAGATGGCGGCCGTCGTTTACTGATTACCGTAATGCTGCAAGCGGTGCGGCTTTGCAGTTTACCAGTCGTACTGAAACATTGTATTATTATAAAAAAAAAAATATTGGTCATGTAATTTTTACATTTTGATCCATATATAAGGCGCACCGGGTTATAAGGCGCACTGTCGTTTTTTTTTTTTTTTGGGACTTTTAAGTGCGCCTTATAGGGCGGAAAATACGGTACACCCTTTAGATTTGTGCAAATATTCTGTTATATCCTTTCAGGGGATAACATTATCCTACTGAAACTTTGATAAAACTTAAAGTAGTCAGTGTGCTGCTTGAATAACAGTATAGATTTATTGTCCTTTGAAAATTACTCAGTACACAGCTGTTAATGTCTAAACAGCTGGCAACAAAAGTGAGTACACCCCATAGTGAACATGTCCTAATTGTGCCCAATGATGTTGTTTTCCCGCCCTGGTGTCATGTGACTCGTTAGTGTTACAAGGATTCAGGTGCAAATGATAAGCAGGGCTGTATTCCAGAAGCAACCTGTGCAGCTCTGGTGAATTCCATGCCCAGGAGGGTTAAAGCAGTGCTAGATAACAATGGTGGTCACACAAAATATTGACACTTTGGGCACAATTTAGACATGTTCACTATGGGGTGTACTCACTTTTGTTGCCAGCTGTTTAGACATTAACAGCTGTGTACTGAGTAATTTTCAATGGACAATACATATATACTGTTATTCAAGCAGCACACTGACTACTTTAAGTTATATCAAAGTTTCATTAAGATAGTGTTATCCCCTGAAAGGATATGACAGAATATTTGCACAAATCTAAAGGGTGTACTCACTTTTGAGATATACTGTAGGTCAGGGGTGCTCACACTTTTTGGAACCAAGATCTACTTTTCAAGTAGCCAGTCTGCCAAGATCTACCAGTCTAGTTTCAACATCGCAAACTTACATGCACGTACTACAAACACACACACACACACACACACAGTTCCCAGCCTGCATAGTAAACTCACAATACACTTTCCCTCTCTCTGTCACACAGCCACAGGAGAAGACCATCACAAACCCTCCCTCTTTGCTATTCTCGCTCACACACACACACACACACACACACACACACACACACACACACACACACACACACACACACACACACACACACACACACACACACACACAATTGCCAGTCTGCATAGGGAGCCATAGCACAAACCCTCCCTCTCTCTCCCCCTCTCTCTCTCTCACTCTCTCTCTCTCTCTCACACACACACACACACACACACACACACACACACACACACACACACACACACACACACACACACACTCACTTTCTCTCACTCACACACTGACAGCCAGTCTGCAGTACCATAGCCAACTACTGATCCAACAAACAGAAAAGTAAACCAGATACAAAACAGGTAGTTCCCTAGTTTGAAAGGAGGAAATAAATGCATTTATCTACCTTAGTGGGAGACCTGGCACTGGGAGGAGGCAGCTAGTTTCTAATAGTCAGGGCTGTAGGAGCTGGTTGCAAGGTGTCATCAGCCACTGTGGATCTGTCATCGAAAAGGCAATCTGCAGCCTCGAGAAACTTTTTTCACAATTTCGCTGTCTTTGAATGACTTCTTGTGTTTAACAAGAACGTGACTGACGCGATAAGAAGCTATCGTCGCAGCCGTACGTTTTCGCTCTTTTGCCACATTTCCCTTCTTCGAAATAGCCATCGTAGATTTGCTGATCAGACAGACGCATTTCCAATATCACATCGTGTAAAAAAGTCCTCCTCCCATTCTGGATGGAAGTTATACAATATTGGTTTCTTACTTGGTCCAGCTTCCCCACTCATTTGTATAGCCTTTATTTAGTATTATAGAGTAAATAGTAGAAATTGGAAGGCTAACTAGGTAATTAGTCTCGCCGGTATTTTGTATTTTGTAGTTGGTGCTGTTGACTGCGCATGCGTGGTGAACCGCGTGTTAGGTGTAGGTGAAAAGATCAGATCTCAGACTGGCTTACCTGTATGTCAATCAAGTGGCAAAAGCCATAGTGAGGATGGATGATAGGCGAACTTTTTTTTTTTTTTCTTCTTTTTTTTCTTTCGTTTTGTTCAATGCCATGCGATCTACCCATACTACCTTTGCGATCGACCGGTCGATCACGATCGACGTATTGGGCACCCCTGCTGTAGGTAGATAGGCCATTCGCAGAACTTGTCCCATCAGGTATTTGGCTTCTGTTCATTTATGGTTTAACCTGTTTGTGCCTCTTTTGTTTCTAGCTGCAGTTTCTCCTCAGAGCAGCAACCATATATCAACCAGAGTCCACAGAGTCCCCCGGATCTGGCTGTGGTTCTCCAGCCCTGAAAAGCTCACAGTGGGGTCCAGCGATGGTGGTAGTGAAGCTGGAGGAAGAAGATGTAGAGGAGAATGGTGTGATGGAGAAAGAAGAAGAGGGCAAAGTAGAAGTGGAGATTGAAGACACGGATGGTAAGGGCCAATCCCAATTCACCCCTACGGCTTTGTTTTCACCCCTATGGCTTTGATTTGCGCGTTCACGTTTAGGGGGAGGGCTATCCCAATTCATATTTCATCGAGCCATGGCTTCATTTCGAGGGCTAACTATGGCTTCATTTCGAGCGATTTCAGGACCAGACTAGCTTCGAAGCCATAGGGGTACGCTACCCCTTGATTCCAGGATGCATTGCGAATCATCTACAGAAATGTTATGTCGCTCTATTCAATGCGGAAATGTCATTTTACTTTCTCTGTAATTACTTATTAATAAAGATTTGAAAAATTATGATAACCATCTTATTATCTTAGTTTAATGTCATTACAATGCATTATAGACCTTTTATTTATAACAAGCATAACCCAAAAAAAAATCGCTTTTATGTCGGTGCTGTGTCTAATGTTACAGTAACGCAACGCTGCATGACAGTTGAGCATTTCAGAGATGTACAATCATAAATCAATTATTACCTGTGGCGTTTGACAGCGGATGATGGTACACATATGAATGAATGGTCTTTATTGTCATTGATATAGTACAGGTACCAAACAACGAAATTTGGGAGAAAAAAAAAACAAGAAGGGAAAGGAGCTGGTTTACATAAATAAAGGCTATGTACACTATCCACTATACTATACTATACAAATAAAACACTTGCTGTACTCTATGCTATACCTATTTCTAACATTTCCTATTCTCTGAACCTTATGTACCCAAGGGTTGTCATATTGCACATAGTGTTATTGCACATTCATTTAAAGTGTCGCAGTTTGCAGGCTTGAAATGTACACATTTGTGCCTCAGCACTACACCTGATTTCAATCCAGCAGCTGCCATCAATCCGTCCAGACTGTCCAGGGCCCAGAACCTAGGTCTTTGCTGTGTTCAGGGCCTGAATGGCCCTGGGGTAGAAGCTGAGCTTCAGTCTGTTTGTCCTTGCGAACATGGTCCTGAACCGCCTGTTCGAGGGCAGCCGAGCAAAGTGTTCGTACCCAGGGTGGGATGGGTCTCTGGAGATCTTGGAGGCCTTCCTGAGGCAGCGTGTGTTGTACAACTCTTCCAGAGAGGGGAGGGGGGCGCCGGTGATCTTCTGGGCCGATCTCACGACTCTCTGTAGCGCATTCCTCTCTGCGACTGTGCAGCTGGAGAACCAGTTGCAGATGCAGTAGGTGAGGATGCTCTCCACTGCGCCGCGGTAGAAGGCCACCAGCATCTCCTGTCCGATGTGGTCTTTCCTGAGGACTCTCAGGAAGAAGAGCCGCTGTTGTGCCTTCTTGATGATGGCTGCTGTGTTGTTCTTCCAGGACAGGTCATCCTGTATGTGCACCCCCAGGAATCGGAGGGTTGAGACTCTCTCCACGCTCCCTCCGTCGATGAGCAGGGGCTGATTTTTTCCTCCTGAAGTCTACGATGATTTCCTGGGTCTTTGACTGGTTCAGCAGCAGGTTGTTAACCTTGCACAGCTTGCTCAGCTGCTCTACCTCATCCCTGTACGCCGCCTCGTCCCCCCCCGAGATGCAGCCCACCACGGTGGTGTCGTCTGCAAACTTTACGATGGAGTTGCTGGGGTGGACGGGGGTGAAGTCGTAGGTGTAGAGGTTGTAGAGGATGGGGCTTAGCACGCAGCCCTGGGGGGACCCAGTGCTGAGTCTGAGGGTTGTGGAGGTGTGGGAGCCCACCCGCACCCTCTGGGGGCGGTCAGACAGGAAGTCCTTGATCCATGCACATATAGAGTGTGATAGTCCCAGGTCTAGTAGTTTGGTCACTAGCCTGTCTGGAAGGATGGTGTTGAAGGCAGAGCTGAAGTCCACAAAGAGCAGTCTCGCGTAGCTGTTTCCCCTCTCCAGGTGGGATAGAGTGGAGTGGAGAGTCGTCGCGATGGCGTCCTCTGTGGACCTGTGGGCTCTGTAGGCGAACTGGTATGGATCCAGGTTGGGCGGGAGGTGTGTGACTATGGGGGCCCGGACTAGTTTCTCGAAGCACTTCATGATGATTGGTGTGAGTGCCACCGGGCGGTAGTCGTTTAGGCAGCTCACCGTGCTTTTCTTCGGGACTGGGATGATAGTTGAGGTTTTCAGGCAGGGTGGGATGGTGGCCTGGGACAGGGACTGGTTGAAGATGTTGGTGAAAACCCCGGCCAGCTGGTCGGCGCAGTCCCTCAGCACCCGTCCCAGGACGCCATCCGGCCCTGAGGCTTTCCTGGGGTCCACCGCCTTCAGCACGCGTCTCACTTCATGCTCTGTGAGGGTGAGGCTGCTGAGAGCTGGAGAGAGTGGTGTTTGTGTTGTAGTTACCTCCGTTCGCCCCTCGTCGAACCGGGTGTAGAAGGAGTTCAGCTTTTGCGCCAGCAGGGGGTCGTCCTCCGCGGCTGTGAGCCTGTTGGCTCTGAAGTTTGTCATGTGCTGAACCCCCTGCCACACCCGCCTGGAGTCGTTGCTCAGGAAGCATTCCTCAATCTTCTCTCTATGTAAAGTTATCTATCAAACGTTCGGCTGACTTGTACATGATGCGCATTTTTACCTATTTCCATGTAGCGGCACCCGCAATCTAATCTGAGCAGTTGTTATTATGTAATATTATTAATGGGTTGTATCATTCATTTAAATGCATTATAGACATTTCCTTTATAACAAGCACAACAACAACAAAACGTTATTATGCCGATGTGCTGTGTGTCTAACGTTACAGGCTGCATGTCAGTCGAGCATTTCAGAGATGTACAATCATAAATCAATTATTACCTGTGGCGTTTGACAGCAGATGATGGTACACATATGTAAAGTTATCTATCAAACGTTAGTTTAATGTCATTACAATAGACCTTTTCTTTATAACAAGCATAACAAAAAAATCGCTGTTATGCCTGATCATTTCCATTAGACTACCGGAGCACTCATATCTGCGCGTTTGTCACAGGCTGACAGTCACCCTGGTGTTCCTCTGCCCCGGCAACTGACCCATAGAAATGTGCGCGATTAACATTTCAGAGATGTACAATCATGAAATAAATTGTGGTGTTTGACAGCGGATGATGGTAGACATATTTAATGTAAAGTTATCTATCTAAAGTTTTCTATCCACAGGCTGATATGTGCATGATAGGTGCAAATTCCCCCCCCCCCCCCCCTTGGTGGTATAAATTGTACCAAAACAACTCGCAATCTAATCCGAGCAGTTGTTATTATGTAATATTATTGATGGATGTGACATTTTTGATGGAGGGCAGTGAGCGGGAGACTCATCAAGGACATGTAGTTAATTAATGCAGTGGACAGCGGCTGTTTCTCCAGCGTTCCTGTCACTTCGGATTTCGGAACGTCATAAAATTAAATATGTAAGTCATGCATTTTTCCATGTTTCCCATTGATGGTATATGACACCGCAAATTTAACTTAAGTTCAGCCGCGAAGTTGTTGCACTGTTGTCCTAAATAGTGGTGGTCTAGTGGATAGTGAGTTGGACTTGTCATCGGAAGGTTGTGAGTTCAAATCCCGCCTGAAACCACACCACTACTAGTGTGTCCTTGAGTAAGGCACTTAGCCCTCAGTTACTCCAGGGGGAATGTCCCTGTAATTCGTAATTGTAAATCGCTTTGGATTAAAAGCGTCTGCTAAATGGCAAAAAAAAAAAAAAAAACACTGCAGACTGGCAGGGTAGGAGCACAGGTTTCATACAGGTTAGAGCGCCGTTATTCTGTCATGGTCTGATAATGAAGCATTGTTCTTTTTTATTTGATGACTTGTTTGATCGATTGATAGCGTAAAAGTGAAGTTGTGAATGAGTCGCGAGCGTCAATGCTTTTCTACGATACTCCTGATGACGTATCAGTCTTGAAGGGTTGTCCCATTTCATAGGGGTAGATTTCAACCCCTATGGCTTGCGGCTCTGTTCGAAGGCCTTGGCTTCGAATCGAGTCACACTCGAAAACGAGCCATAGGGGTAGAAAAGGGAATCGGGATTGGGCCTAAGTCTTTGTTGTATAGTGGTGAGTGTCATTGCACTGCTGTAAAATCAATGCTACCAATGCACTGTAAAGCCCTATTCGGACACGATTAGCATTGGACAAACCCTGACTCAAAGATATAAAACGACAAGTTTAATTGATACATTTCAAGTTACTTGCAGAAACTATCGGGAGGGCTGTTCATTCTGCATCCACGTGTGCAACTATTCATATTTATGGTGTAGCAGACAAACAATATGTTTTGCCCAATTGAACCAAATAGGTCTTACAGAGGCCTTTGCATTTACATTTACATTTTTGGCATTTAGCAGACGCCTTATTCCAAAGCGACTTACAATCAATACATTTGAATACTAAGCAAGTGAATCATCAATCCACCAGTCGTAGCAGGAAGGCTTTGAGTGAAGGAAATCCACATGAACAGCTCAAACAAATGTCCCCTTGTGCTGGACCCCCACATATCAATACAATGACTCCCCCTAGGCCTCCGACACCTTGAGTTCTCCACACAGGATAGGCGGTTGTCCAGGATCACTCCATGGTTTCTGGCTGTCCGGGAGGGGGTTACATTAGGTCAGGGGCAAGTCAGTGATCACAAGGCCACCCCGATGCACCCCCTGGCGAAGACCACGTGTCTACCTTACCCAGGGGCCGAGTTGGCCAAGTCGATTATCTCCGATCTATTTTTTTGTCTATTATTCTTTGTGGCAACATTGCTCACTTTTTTGTACAAAATGTATTTGTAACCCTGTATATGTTCCTATTCTTACAGATCAGCAGAGCTCCAACCCAGGTTCAGACAGCGAGCCCAGCTCCACCACATCAGGAACCTGTACAAGGAACCTAACAAAACATAAGCGAATACACACCGGAGAGAAACCATACCAATGCTCTCAGTGTGGAAAGAGTTTTACTTCTAAAAGCTGCTTAACAAAACATCAGCGAATACACACAGGAGAGAAACCATACCAGTGCTCCCAATGTAAGAAGAGTTTCATTCGGGCAGAACACCTGAAGACACACCAGAGAATTCACACAGGAGAGAAACCATACCTCTGCTCAGAATGTGGGAAGCGTTTCAGCGATGCAAGCACCCTAAAGAAGCATAGGCGAATACACACAGGAGAGAAACCATACCATTGCTCCCAGTGTGGGAAGAGTTTCACTCGGGCAGATGCCCTAAGGATTCATCAGAGAATACACACAGGAGAGAAACCATACCAGTGCACACAGTGTGGGAAGAGTTTCAATGAGGAACACAACCTAAAGAGCCACCTGAGAATTCACACAGGAGAGAAACCATACCAGTGCATACAGTGTGGCAAGAGTTTCAATCAATCAGGAGTCCTAAAGACACACCAGAGAATACACACAGGAGAGAAACCATACCAGTGCTCCCAGTGTGGCAAGAGTTTCAATCGGGAACAAAACCTAAAGAGCCACCTGAGAATTCACACAGGAGAGAAACCATACCTCTGCTCAGAATGTGGGAAGCGTTTCAGCCATGCATGCAACCTAACAAAACATCAGCGAATACACACAGGAGAGAAACCACAGAGAATTCACACAGGAGAGAAACCATATCAGTGCGCCCAGTGTGGGAAGAGTTTCAGTCAAGCAGGAGTCCTGAGAAAGCATCAGCGAATACACACAGGAGAGAAACCATACCAGTGCTCCCAATGTAAGAAGAGTTTCAGTAATGCATTATTCCTTAAGAGACATCAGATGATACACACAGAAGAGAAACCATTCCAGTGCTCCCAGTGTGGGAAGGGTTTCAATCGGGAACAAAACCTAATGTCACACCAGAGGATTCACAAAAGAGAGAAACCATACCAGTGCTCCCAATGTAAGAAGAGTTTCAGTAATGTATTATCCCTTAAGAGACATCAGAGAATACACACGGGAGAGAAACCATACCTCTGCTCAGAATGTGGGAAGCGTTTCAACGATGCAAGCAGCCTGAAGCGGCATCAGAGAATACATCGAGAGAAACCATACCAGTGCTCCCAGTGTGAGAAAATGTTCACTCGGGCAGAACACCTAGCTATTCATCAGAGAGTACACACAGGAGAGAAACCATACCAGTGCTCCCAGTGTGGGAAGAGTTTCAATCGGACAGGAGACCTGAAGACACATCAGAGAATACACACAGGAGAGAAACCATACCAGTGCTCCCAGTGTGGGAAGAGTTTCAAATGGAAACCAAGCCTAAAAAGACATC
This sequence comes from Nansenia antarctica, assembly GCF_963989245.1. Taxonomy (NCBI): domain Eukaryota; kingdom Metazoa; phylum Chordata; class Actinopteri; order Argentiniformes; family Microstomatidae; genus Nansenia; species Nansenia antarctica. The sequence continues at coordinate 30,906,333 of NC_137683.1, read as the reverse complement.
AGATAATTCACACAGATGATAAACCATACCAGTGCTCCCAGTGTAAGAAAATGTTCACTCGGGCAGAACACCTAGCTATTCATCAGAGAGTACACACAGGAGAGAAACCATACCAGTGCTCCCAGTGTGGGAAGAGTTTCAAATGGAAACCAAGCCTAAAGAGACATCAGCAAATACACACAGGAGAGAAACCATACCAGTGCTCCCAGTGTGGGAAGAGTTTCAATCGGACAGGAGACCTGAAGACACATCAGAGAATACACACAGGAGAGAAACCATACCAGTGCTCCCAATGTGGGAAGATCTTCTGTCATGCAGTATCCCTTAAAAGACATCAGATAATACACACAGGAGAGAAACCATTCCAGTGCTCCCAGTGTGAGAAGAGTTTCAATCGGACAGGAGACCTGAAGACACATCAGAGAATACACACAGGAGAGAAACCATACCAGTGCTCCCAGTGTGGGAAGAGTTTCAAATGGAAACCAAGCCTAAAGAGACATCAGCAAATACACACAGGAGAGAAACCATACCAGTGCTCCCAGTGTGGGAAGAGTTTCAATCGGACAGGAGACCTGAAGACACATCAGAGAATACACACAGGAGAGAAACCATACCAGTGCTCCCATTGTGGGAAGAATTTCAATCGGGAACAACACCTAAAAAGACATCAGATTATTCACACAGATGATAAGCCATACCTCTGCTCAGAATGTGGGAAGCGTTTCAGCGATGCAAGAACTCTAAAGACACACCAAAGAACACACACAGGAGAGAAACCATACCAGTGCTCCCATTGTGGGAAGAATTTCAATCGGGAACAACACCTAAAAAGACATCAGATTGTTCACACAGATGATAAGCCATACCTCTGCTCAGAATGTGGGAAGCGTTTCAGCGATGCAAGAACTCTAAAGACACACCAAAGAACACACACAGGAGAGAAACCATACCAGTGCTTGCAGTGTGAGAAAAGTTTTACTCGAGCAGGAGACTTAACTATACACATGAGAATACACACAGGAGAAAAACCATACCAGTGCTACCAGTGTGGGAAGAGTTTCAATCGGGAACCAAGCCTAAGGTCACACCAGAGGATTCACACAACAGAGAAACCATACCAGTGCTCCCTGTGTGTGAAGAGCTTCCGTCATGCATTATCCCTTAAGAGACATCTGATAATACACACAGGAAAGAAACCATTACAGTGCTCTCAGTGTGGGAAACGTTTTATTCAAGCAGGAGACCTAAAGAGACACCAGAGAATACACACAGGAGAGAAACCATACCAGTGCTCCCAGTGTGGGAAGAGTTACAATAATGCAGGACACCTAAAGAGACACCAGAGAATTCACACAGGAGAGAAACCACACCAGTGCTCCTAGTGTGAGAAAAGTTTTATTCAAGAAGGAGACCTAAAGACACACCAGAGAATTCACACAGGAGAGAAACCACACCAGTGCTCCCAATGCGAGAAGAGTTTCAATCAGGCAGGATACCTGAAAAAGCATCAGAGAATACACACAGGAGAGAAACCATACCAGTGCTCCCAGTGTGGGAAGAGTTTCAATCGGGAACAACACCTAAAAAGACATCAGATCGTTCACACTAGATAGAAACCATACCACTGCTCCCAATGTGAGAAGAGGTTCAGTCACGCAAGAGACCTGAAGCAGCATCAGAGAATACACACTGGAGAGAAATTGTACCAGTGCTCCCAGTGTAAGAAAATGTTCACTCGGGCAGAACACCTAACTATTCATAAGAGAGTACACACAGGAGAGAAACCATACCTCTGCTCCCAGTGTGGCAAGACTTTCAGTCATATACAAAGCCTAAGGAAACATCAGAGAGGTCGTGAGAATTGTGCTGGCTTTGGGGTCATAGGACAGAGAGTAGAAGGATGAGGAGAGACCGGAGGGTGGAGGATCCTAAATAGGAGAGTGGGTGTACGGAGCAAAGTGACACCGCACAGGTACGAGGAAAGCAGCGAGCAACGTCCAGGCAGAGCCGAAAGGGGAAAACTGGTCGCGCTGTGCGGTATTGGACTAAACTATTACTGTTTGCTTTTGGACTGTTATTATTCCAGCACACCTGTCAGGGGTGTGCTGAGGTTTGTTTCTGTTCATTGTAATAAACGGGCGGCGTCCCAATTAAGACTCTGTGTACCGACTCCCTCTGTGCCCAGTACCTTCCACACATACATACATACATACATACAGGCTACACATTAACTGTCCCATCTGAGTCATCTAACTATCCTGTTCAGTTTTTCTACTGTATAGGATAAAAACTCAACTAAAAGATATGGCACTACGACTGCCAATGGCCCCTGTTCCGAGCATAGCATTTTAACTTTTTAATGCTATGACTGGTGGATAGATGACTCACTAAACACAGTAAAAACTTATCTAACATGGAATACTACTGCTCTGCTGTTGTCAACTAGTTGTTACGAAAACCACCACTGTAGCTATGAGCAACTAACTACATTTGACTGATTGTATTTGATTGTAATTAATAAGTAAGCTGGGCTTAATAAGAATGGGCTCTGAACATGACCGTAGTCATGCCTTACACAAATTGGTTGCATGGATACTGGAAGTATATATTTTTTCCATTAAATAAATTACTACCCAACACATTTCGTTCTTATATGACCTCCTAGCTCCAGATACACCCCCGGCTTTCATGAGGATTAAGACGGAATGGGAAACAGAACTGGGCACTATCATATCTGATGACCAGTGGACTGAGGCATTGGAGGAAATAAAATCTTGTTCATCTTGTGCAAAATTCCAACTAATACAATTCAAAATAATTCATAGAGCACACTACAGGAAATCGAGACTCGCCAAGATAAACCTGAATATAGTAGACACGTGTGATAGGTGTTCCCAGGCTCCCTGTAATCTCACTCATATGTTCTGGTCATGCCCCAAACTAGAGGAGTATTGGAAATCATATCTCAGTCATTTGGGAAGTGCTTGGACATAGCAGAACCATCCATACAGAGGGCTATATTCTGTATACCTGAAGCAGGCAAAAGAATGCCAGTAAAGCAAATGTGATCTCATTTACCTCTCTAACAGCTCATCAGAGAACACTTTTATGATGGAAGAGCACGCTGCCACCATCACCAACTTCATGGCTATGTGATACATTTTACATTTTTACATTTACATTTTGGCATTTGGCAGATGCATTATTCCAAAGCCACTTACAATCAATACATTTGACTAAGCAAGTGAATCATTAGTCCACCAGTCGTATCAGGAAGAGTAATCTAGCTCAGGCCAGGGGCCATTGGCAGTCTGTAAGCCCCGCCCCCTTGGAACATACCAAATCTACACACAATAATTATTTAATTACAACCTAACTTCACTGTTTGTAAATACTATAGCCTACTATATTAAAAATACAAAGTACTTTACAGCATAGTACACACATCCACATACATATCAAAACACATTAAACACAACAATACCCACAAACTGCCAGTGCCAGTTAACACTTGGTCTATGCTGGTGTTGAACACACCCATCCCAGCCCCATGCGCATGCGCACTATAAGACCCGCCCCACTCTCGTCAGCTCTGTTTGGCCGATCTCCGCTACACCCCGGAAGACCTACAGCGGGGACAATGGACACAGTTTACAAACGGAGACAAACATGTAACGTACAATAAACAGAGTGCCTTACACCATGGTGTGCTTGTGTGATTATTTATGTGGGTGAATAGGCGAACTGTAGAGGGCTCGTAAATGTGGAATGTGTAGACGGACATGATAGCCTAACTGAACGGTAGGGACCGGGGAGTGTGTCTGCTTGTAGCTGGCATCTCCGTCACACCATCTTATCACCAGCAGAAGACCTTTCCCTATCCATGTCATCTCCTTAGGTGGTGCCCGGAGGGGGCTAGGGTGGTGCCCGGAGGGGGCTAGGGGAGGGGCGAGGTGCGTGTCGTGGAGGGTTGAAGCCTCTGAAACAAGTGTGAAGGGGGCAGGTGGAGCACCTCAAAGAGGGGTAAAGGCCTGGGGGTTTGGGAGTCCGTCAGGGAAGCAGTATGCTTTTATGTTCCCCTTACTGACGATATTGATAATAATTAATTAAAATAATATAATCATTATAAGTATATAATAATTAAAGTTGCAATTGGTCGCGTTGCATCATTACCTTGGTGTTGCTTAAGCCTGGTAGCTGGCTTTAAGGTGGGCCCTGAACTAGCATTGTTAGCTTGTGCTGTAGCATCGTTAGCTTGCAGCCCTTTTAATGCAGGCTCATACAATAGCTGTTGGGTAGGCAGTGACGGCCAGCCGGTCGCGGTACTGATCTCAGGTTGAGAATCACTGTCTGCGGGAAACAGAGTCAAGGGTGCCGGCTTTTCCCAACGGGCATTCAGAGGGGGAGTACCGTTGTCAGTGGGCCGGGTGCTACTCACGTTAGCATTCTGACTCGGTACCACAGAGTCCTTCAGTTGAAATATCTTTCAAGTACTGCAGTCTTCTTTTTTGTGATACATTTTTTATTATTATTTCAGGGAATAGTACAAGGGAGTGGTAACATATAAACCCATAAAGAGAAATAGAATAACAAAAATCCAGTACAAATACAAAATTCCCATAAACCATCCACCTCCCCCTTCCCAATCTCCCTTTACCCCAACAGTCCCCCACCTCCCACAGATAACAAATACCTCCTACCCACCCGCCCAATCACAGCCCCCCGCCCCCCACCCCAACCCACAGAACCCCATGGAAGGAGCAAATGGATTAGCTTAAAGTAATGTCTTGAGAATGGTAATGGTTTGATCCCAGCAAGAAATATTATTAGATATTGCCTGATGCCTGTTAGCTATCCAGTGTTCCATGCTGGCTATGTCTATGAAGTCTAAGATCCACCTCTGCGTGGTCAAGAAATGGGGCGACTTCCACCTACCTGCAAGCTATAATCCTTTTGGCCAGGGTAAGGCCGGCCAGCCAGATGCGTCTCTGTTTGATATTTAAATCCAGGGTTGAACTGTCATTTAGTAATAAGACTGCTGGTGAGTGTGGGATTTGTTTGGACAGAATGAGGGACAATGTATCACACACCGTCCTCCAGAAATCAGTAACTCCAGGGCACTCCCAAGTACTGCAGTCTTCTGTAGATATCCGTGGCAGCCTCTGCAAGGCGACAGGCAGCCTCTGCAAGGCCGAGAGGATATTCTGCCCGGTGTCCGAGAGACAAACAGTAGACTGGTGACTCCTTGATTAGGCCATTGCTTGTACACGTTGGTGCTCCAGGTGTGTGATCAGTCAGTCTTCACATCTATCATCACTGGTAAAATTGTAGAGCAAGAAAACAAAACAAACAAAAAAAGAATATAAAAGAATGTAGTAAAAGCTATAAAAAAATGTTTTGGAAAACTATAAAAAAGAAGCAAGAAAAAAAAAAAAGAAGCAAGAAAGCAGCGCGAGGAGAGGAGATGGGAGAAGCACGTCTACTCTACTCAGAAGCAGGAAGCAAGACACGAGGGGCATAGAGAAGGGGGTATATAAAAGTGAACCCCTGTAAAGAAGGAGTATTTGCAGATATGCAACCACTTGGACAGCCTTGTCAGATTGTGTCCAAGCTGAAGCTAATATTCACAGGATTAAAAGATGCAGTAATTTCATGACACATTGCATTGTGGGTATACAATTGTACAAAACATAGTTTCTCTCCTGTGTGGATTGACTGATGTTTGGTTTGGTTGCTTGTATGACTGAAACTCCTCCATCACTGGGCGCCGTGTGTATTCTCTGATGCCTCATTAGGGTTCATGCTGCTGTGTGTATTCTCTGATGCCTCATTAGGGTTCATGCTCATTCGAAGTTCTTCCCACGCTAGGAGCAGTAGTGAGATTTATCTTGTGTGTTTTCTCTGATGTGACCTTAGGCATTGTGCATTAGTGAAACCTTTCCAACACTGGGAGCACTAGTACGGTATTCTCTCCTGTGTGTATTCTCTGATGCCTCATTAGGGTTCATGCTCATTCGAAGTTCTTCCCACGCTAGGAGCAGTAGTGAGATTTATAACTTTGTTATCCTCATGAGTATAACTATTACTATTTGTATTGTTTTGTTTTCTTTCATTGGTTACTGAATAAGAATGTCTTTTGTCTTGTTTTTTCTAAATAAAATAAGAATATGAATAAGAATGTCTTTTTTTCTAAATAAAATTAGTCCCCTGAAGAAGGTGATGCTACAGCATACAATGTGATTCTAGAGAGTAGCATGCTTCCAACTTTGTGACAACAGTTTGGGGAAGGCCCTTTCCAGGTTCAGCATGACAATGCCCCCATACACAAAGTGAGGTCCATAATGACATGGTTTGCTGAGTTTGGTCTGGGAGAACATGACTGGTCTGCACACAGAGCTCTGACCTCAACCCCATCGAACACCTTTGGGATGAATTGGAACGCCGACTGCGAGCCAGTCCTTCTCTCCCAACATCAGTGGCCGACCTCAGTAATGCTCTTGTGGCTGAATGGGAGCTGTTACGTACCGTGTTGGTGTTCTGTGTGTGTTTGTGTTGTAGCAGGCCTGCTGTTTGTATTGTGTTGTGTGTTGTGTTTTGGTCTCCCCCTGCTGTTGTCATTTTTCCTAGGTTCACAGATAATTGCTTGGTTCCAGTCCCATCATTCCACACACCTGTTCCTGATTCATCAATCAACCTGGGGGCCGTTCCACTAAAGGTGGATCAGTATATCGGCGATTGAAACAAATCAGGCGATCAGGCAACTCGGGATTGGAATTCAAGCCTCAGGTGATTCCTCGAACGAGGATCAGGCTTGTGTGATGAGTGTTCACAGAAGACCGGCTTACAAATCTTCGATATGGGCGCGTGCACGCAGACATAAAGAGCCCCGAAGAGTCGATCTGTCGAAATGAAGATACTCCACTCTGCAGGGGTTCTACATTTGCGCAGCTCTGCAGGGGTTCTACATTTGCGCAGCATTCCGAATTATTGATCTTTATGAAGACGGAAAAATAAGATGTAAAATAGTGCAATACTGCCGCAATTAACAAGGCGAGGGAAATGGTTTGGCAAGAAATTGCTGACCGATTAAATGCGTAGGTCATACTAGCCCCAGTTATTGTTATATGTTCATATTTTAATAAATGAATTTTACTACTGTGGTGATATCAGCAGCAGGCTACAAACTGTCATAACGTCACAATGGCCTAGTGGTATCGACCGCTGCTATAGGATTTATTCGTCAATTTTAGACGGTGGTTCGAATCCCTCTTCAGACGCACTTTTTACTGCATTTCGTTGTCTGAATCTAATCTAAAATCTCATCTAATGATAATGTATGTAGGCTATAAAATTATGGTGCAGGCTAATTTACAAGAACTGACACGATTACAATGGTGTTTGAAGCCTTTGCATGAAATCTTCGGTTAAATGTAAAAAAATAATAATAATCGCTTAGTCAAGTCTCGAACACGCAACCTTTGGAACTCTAGCTGGCTGGCTGCCTTAACCACTGCGCCAGCCAGACCGCTGTGATGACAGCAATGCAAGTTGAAACAATTACTTTTTTTTTTACACTCTTTTCTTTATTGATCTATCGATCTATCTATCACACTTTCAAAATATCAAGTTATCTATCACACAATCAAACTATCTATCGATCGATCACACTTTCAAAATATAAAATTATCTATCTATCACACAGTCACCAATCTATCTATCTATCTCGTGTGAAGTGGGAACTAATATTTCCTAAAAGAGGAACTGTCGTTCGGGATGTAGTTTCCGCCTGTGAGCCTTTTTTGACGCACGTATTACTTTAGCCAGTGTTTTAGCCTGCTCGCGACCAGGCTAATTATATCTGACTCAGAAGGAGCTCAACCAAGCAGCGAATTATTTGAGCCACATTGATGGAACCGAACGCAAGCTAACATTATCGAGGCTTAGAACTTTATCGAGGCTTAGAAGATAATCTCGCATAGTGGAACGGGGCCCTGGTCTTTCCACTATAAATGTTCTGTGTCCTCAGTGTTCTCTCTCTCTCTCCTGTTTTGAGCTGTGGCAGGGCTCTGGTGGGTTGAGCCTTGTTTGGTTTTGTTTGTGCTATTTGTTTTGTTCATTTAGATGATGTATGTAAGTTTCCATTTATTATATTACCTTGTTTATGTATTTTGTTTGTTAATCATTTATGTTTATTTGTGCACACAGGGACAGATGACTAGTTGAGATACCCTGGGTTTACATCTGCATACACGTAGGACATACCTGCTGTCTAGTATCCCAGGTTAGAGTGAGCACCACCCACTGTACTTTTGAGGTGCCTAGCACCTGTAAAGGGGGGGTGGGGGTTATTATTTTGATTACTTTTATTTGGTGCCACTGTTAGTCCTCTCTGTTCCCTGTGTTGCTGTATCAATAAATATCAAGTTAATTGCAACCCTTAGTTTCCTGGTTTTTGTGTGACTGCACCTTCACTTGTCCAAGTTGTTGCTCTATGTTGCGCCCTTCTACCCCGAGTCACCAGGGGGCGTAACAGGAGCAAATCCCTGCAACCATAGAGTTCTAAAATTAGTAGAAAGTCTTCCCAGAAGAGTGGGAGTGGACCAACTCCACATTAATGCCCATGGTTCTGGAATGACAAGTTCAACAAGCACATATGGGTGTGATGTTTCGGGTGTCCCAATACTTTTGTCCATATAGTGTATATGGAAACTAAATTATTTAAATATGTTATTGTTTATTCAGATTTACAGAATTGGAATGCTCTGCCCTTGGATCTTAGATCAGCTGGCTCGGTCGAGGTTTTAAAAAAAAACGCTAAAGACTGTCTTGTATACACGTGGCTTTTGGATAGCCCCAAGGGCCTGTCTCTCTGTGTCCTGTTGATGTTGTTGTACACCTGTTGTCTCTTATTTGTTTTTATTTTCACTTGTTTGCCTGCTTTAACCTGCTGTGGCTTTCGCTCTTTTATTATGCTTTATTATGTTTCTTCTTTGTTATGTAAAGCACTTTATGACCCTTGGTCTGGGAAAGGTGCTGTATAAATACATTTTACTTACTTACACCATCTATAGCCTCACCCTGCACCAGATCAGACATCAGCTCCAGTCTATGTAAGGGAACCGACAGGACGTCCAACCCTAATCCCTGATCCACAACACCCCTGTGTGTGTCTGTCACCGGCAGGAAAGGAACACTGACTAACACAAATGATTCAGATGCCCCCAATGTTCCTCAGGATCTTCACAGGAACCTTTTCATCAGCCCCCCCCCCAGAGATACAAGACCCTCGGTGATAAAAGGTGCGCAATCTGAATCAATTATTGTCTTATCATACACTCAGGGTTCCTACAAGTTTCAACAAGTCAAATTCAAGACTTTTTTTTTTTTAAATTAGGGATTCGTTGAAGTCATTTATGATGACATCTGCCCCGGACTGGCCTTCCTTCTAACAGAGTCGATCTGTAGTCTGTATTACCCTAAAGGTAAACTAAGATACTTAGGCTAGAGGCGGAGAGATTCACCCTGCTGTTCACTGTCTTACTTGCTTCCTCCTATTGTCATATCCCACAAATAAGCCCTTAATAATAGCACTTAGAAATCATAGGCACATAGGTCCCTGTAGTTAATGACAGCTCTGATATTTTGTTAGGCTAGGCTAACCATTTAGTAGTAACTATAACGTGCATTGAATCTAATGTTTTACAGTTGACAAGAAGGGTACAAGGGACCTTTGTTACATAGGGAATTCCTAATAAATGCTGTGCCTGTCTCTAAATCCTGCCACATAACCTTCTACCAAGAACCTTCTGACTGAACGAACCTATTGCTTACTATAGCTTATTAACCTCTGAACCTAGTAATAATGTTACCCTCGCCTTAAGCATGCCTGTCATCAAGACTCTCACTAGCGCCACCTAGGGGCAAGGCCAGGTAGTGGAGCAGCGAACGGTACGGTCATGCCGCATGACATCAATGGTTGCAGAGTCTTCCCGCTGCTAGAGAGAGTTCATGCAAGATTATTGAGTCCTTGTAATACCTTAATTTAGTAACCTGTTAATCCCTGATATCCAGTTCACCTATTATGAGGTCAATCCAACCGATCATACGATTGATCTACCCATTATAGAACTGGATACCTTATAGGCTTCGACCCACCCTTTCATAGGATCAGAGGCCTCTAAACCAGTGGTTTTCAACCCTCTCCTCGGGGACCACCAGCCGTTCCACATATTTGATCTGTTCCACCACCAGCACACCTGATTCAACTAATCAAGTACAAATCATAAGAGGGTTGAAAACCACTTCTCTAAACCATAACCCGGCCTTGACCAACCCCCTCAGAGGGTCACGGCTACCTTAAACCCTCTCAGAGGGTCACGGCTACCTTAAACCCTCTCAGAGGGTTACCATGGCTACCTTAAAACCTCTCAGAGGGTCATGGCTACCCCTCTCAGAGGGTCATGGCTACCTTAAACCCTCTCAGAGGGTTACCATGGCTACCTTAAACCCTCTCAGAGGGTTACCATGGCTACCTTAAACCCTCTCAGAGGGTCATGGCTACCTTAAACCCTCTCAGAGGGTTACCATGGCTACCTTAAACCCTCTCAGAGGGTCATGGCAACCCTCTCAGAGGGTCATGGCTACCTTAAACCCTCTCAGAGAGTTACCATGGCTACCTTAAACCCTCTCAGAGGGTCATGGCTACCTTAAACCCTCTCAGAGGGTCATGGCTACCTTAAACCCCCTAACCCTAACCCTTAAACCCTCTCTGGTGATTCTTCAATCCACCCTGATATAGGATTGAATTCCCCCTTCTAAATAACATTTTTTAAATTTGTTTTAATTATTTGTAAATATTTTATTTTCCTTGGAATGATACATGCACTCCATACACCGCACAGTCGCATGTAATTCCAAGTTTGTGAATTGTAAAACATCCGGAACATCTGTAATCAAGACACCAGATGTTTCAATTCATAAATACCCTATTAATAATAATAACGTAATAATAATATTTGTTTATAATAGTGCTAATAATAATCATCCTCAGTGTTTCCCCTAGGTTTGCTGCCTTGGGGGGGTGGCATGGACCGTGGCATGGACCCCCCCCCCCCCAGGGGGTAAGACCCTGCCTCATACCAGCGTCATGTCCAGGGGTGTACTTCTACATTAAGCCGCCTCACGCTACGGAAACAGGAGATAGGCTCCTGCCCTATGGGCCATTAGGCTCCAGAACCATCGGTTCTCAAGGCTACTTACTTATGTGGTCTTGACTACCTGTCCACTTTCTCACCAATCCAGTCAGATAATCATGTCATTTTGACTTTACTCTCTCACCTGAAAAAAATCGTTTTACAGACATTTCCAATGCTTCAATCAACTGTCGATGTACTGTAAATATGCCATTATGGTATTACCATGAAGCCCAACTCTAGCAGAATAAGAAAGATAGTATATCTACTTTAAGTAAAATAATAAAGTGCCTCCAGTTAGCTCTTTAGCTGGCAAGTGTGCAAGGAGACTAGCTCATCTCATCACCTCTGAGCTAGCTAGCTTGCTAGTTCTTTGACACTATTTACACTATGGAACTATAGTCAGACACTTTCTAGTCATGATAATAACGACCAATTTTAACCAACTTTCTCTGTCAGAACACTCAGCAATTATATTTGCTAACGTTTGAACTTGCTTACTTTCAATCTGCAGACATCACAGCCGGCAAAAACTCTCGCGTCTCGCGCGCACACTTGCGCAAAATCTTGTATTATTCGAAGTGTGGAGATAGGTCTGGCTATGCGAGACTACGGTGGACTAACGTTACCAACGAGCCTATGGACTTGCCACTCGCCAGATTCGGGTTGGGTGCGTTTAAAAAACGCGGATATTTTAGCCTGCTTGTCAGATGTTTGGTGTCTACGTCCGTAATAATTCCTCTTTCTTGGGGGGGCGGGGGGTTCCGTTGGGAGGGCGGCCCGCCCCCCCAAGGCAATGGTAGGGGAAACACTGATCCTAATACCTTGTCAAATCATTGAACCCCTCATGTCAATTGCTCAAGTAATACTTTATTATTCATTAAGTGATGGTAAAAATGCCAGCACATGGATATATATAAATATATATCATCCCATAAGTGGGTAAAACGTATAAAAAAAAGAAATTAAAGAAATTAATACTATACTATACTATATACTAAATGTTAAAAATAATAAAAAGGAAATAAAAGGAAATTAAATGAATGACCAACCTTGTTCTTCCCATACTCTGCCTATCTGATATATATACAAAAATAATGGAGAAGTTCGGCTTTGACCGATGCCCTAATTTCTCCTTTCAGCCACCAGCCTGTATCCTCAGAGTTGAAATCGGCCCTCGGCAGAGCCTCGTTTCACTTCCCCAATACAAGTGAAGCCGGTTCCAAAAATAATCCAAGTCTGAGACCAAGTATTATTCAGTAAGAAACCCTCTACGTTTTACAGCCCAATTGGCTGGGATCACTCCAAACTATTAGCTACTGTTACAGACTTGTATGTTTTGTATTATGTCCTTTGTCTGTTTTTGTTTTGCTTCTGTCTGTCTCCCCCTAGGTGAAGTGGTGTGCATGTGGTTCATCCCCTATTGGTTATTGGTTCCTGTCCATCATCGTTGTCTCATCTGCCCTCACCTGTGTGTCAATCAGCAATCATCCCCGGTCAACCAATCCCAGAAGAACATCTCCTACTTAATGTGTATTTGTCATGTGTAGCGAGAGAGAGAAGTGGCGGTGTTTTGTTTGAGAGAGTTTGAGATAGGTTTTGTTTGGACTAGTTGAGTTCTGCTACTAGAAATTGTTTCTTTTGTCCATAGCTGTGGTTTAGTGTGTTGATGACCCCTGTTTTCTCTTTTCCTCACCAAGGGAGAAGGGCTAGGTAAGATACCCTGGGGTATACACTCTGCATCACGTAGATAACCACTGTCTAGAAACATTAGGTAAGAAGCGAGCGGGTGTCACGCCCCGTAATTCTGTAGCAGGTAGTTTAGGTTCCGGGTTAGTTAGTTTGTGATATAGGTAGGTCAGAGGTGTAGGGAAGACTAGGGCTGTGTTTGTTATTTTGTGACATCGTTCGCATGGTCCTTCTCCCTCCCTTCTCCTACCCGTTGTTAATCCCCGGTAGTTTTGGTAGTTCTTTGTTAATTGTTTAATGTTATATGAATGTTGTAAATTTGTAACCACTTGTAAATATACTTTGCACTAAAGCAATAAATCCTTTTCTTTAAAAGGTCCCCTTTTCCGTTTGGTTATCGATTAGTGCTTCCACTACACCCATGGTCTGTTATTTTTACATCTACTAGCAGAGTGGATATAGGCAGGAGGTTGCACTCTCCCTCCCTAGTGGCGAACATCTCAGGGAGAGCGTAACAGCTACTAGCTAAAAAGAGGAAGTTCTCCTCTCCCGGAGACCATCTGGTCAAGAAGGGGAAAGTTACTTGCTCTTACGCCTAGTGAGCTTATTTTAGTAAAAGGGGATCTCCTCTGTCCTCAAGCTCTGTCCCTAGTTCAACATAAGACATTGTTTTAATCAACATCAAGATAGCGCACACATCCTATCTCAAGTCTCAGCTACATCACATTGGTCCTATCTCACATTTCTTATACATCTTGCAACACAATCAACCCCATTCTAGTGAGTATATGTGTTCAACGTTTCACTTCCTGATTCTATTCCTATGCAAGCAGGTCCACATTTCATAGCAAATCAGTCTGGCAGATCATGGCAGAAACATTCATCATTGCAGAGTCATTGGTGGTAAACCCAGGTTAATCATGTGGAACAGCTCGATGTCATAGTTCAAGTCCAGACCCAATGCTGGCATTGGATCCTCCTCGGACGGAGGTGGGGTCTGCTCATCGTTGCCCTCTGGTGGTGTTATAATGACCTGTGGCAGGGTGGACTGCTCGATGCCTCCCTCTGGTGGCAAGAACCGTGGAGTGATCTTCAACAACCACTTATCCGGTGTGGTGAACATCACACACTCCTGCAGATTCTTCCTCTCTGATGCCACTTCAGGCTTCCTGCATGACTGAAGCTCTTCCCACACGCGGAGCACTGGTATGGTTTCTCTCCTGTGTGTATTCTCTGGTGTACAATAAGGTCTCCTGATCGATTGAAACTCCTGCCACACTGTATGCACTGGTATGGTTTCTCTCCTGTGTGAATTCTCAGGTGGCTCTTTAGGTTGTGTTCCTCATTGAAACTCTTGCCACACTGTGTGCACTGGTATGGTTTCTCTCCTGTGTGTATTCTCTGGTGTCTCTTTAGGTGTCCTGCAAGATCGTAACTCTTCCCACACTGGGAGCACTGGTATGGTTTCTCTCCTGAGTGTGTTCTCTGATGCGTCCTTAGGCTTCCCGCCCACCTGAAACTCTCCCCACACTGGGAGCAGTGATATGGTTTTTCTCTTGTGTGAATTTTCTGATGTCTCTTTAGATCTTCTGCTCGACGGAAACTCTTCCCACACTGGGAGCACTGGTATGGTTTCTCTCCTGTGTGTATTCTCTGGTGCATAGTTAGGTGTCCTGCTCGAGTAAAACATTTCTCACACTGGGAGCACTGGTAAGGTTTCTCTCCAGTGTGTATTCTCTTATGTGTCTTCAGGTTTGCTGCATGCTTGAAACTCTTGCCACACTGGGAGCAGTGGTGTGTTTTCTCTCCTGAGTGTCTCCTGTGTTGTTTATGGTTCCCTGATGTGGTGGAGCTGCGGTCTGAACCTGGGTTGGAGCTCTGCTCATCTGTAAGAATATGAACATATACAGGGTTACAAACACATTTTGTACAAAACATTGAGCAAAGTTGTCATGATGGTGTCTCTCTGGTTTCTCAAATATATTGTTAAAGAAAAGGTGTAATAAAATAAAACACAAGCTATTATGTCTCCATTGGCAACTTTGTGTGCGACCACATTAAAATGACATGTGGGGTTCCCCAAGGGTCAATCCCCCCTCCTATTCAATCTCTACATGCTTCCATTGGGACGCATCATAAAAAAGAACAAAATTGCCTACCACAAATAAGCAGATGACATACATAGCCCTCTCACCGAACGACTATAGTTGGGGTATTCAGCAAAAAATTCAACAAGGTCCAGTTAGAGAAAATGTCCTCAAGCAAAGGTCTGGAACATTATAATGTCTAGATTGCGTTATGATTCAGTGCCATATATATAAACTCCTCCAAAAAAGTTTGGAAACATTATTTCAGTCGATTCTTCCTCCCCTTTAATAATACCAATGGGTATTGTATTTTATATCGTTGGAAAGCCTTATTAGTCACCTTTACAACGAGGTACAACTTGTAAGGATCATGCATTCGTGGAATGAGTAACACAGCTAAACGTGTGGGTAGCGGGACATATTTTTTTTTACAAAATCCCCTGCAATATTCTTCTGTTGGTATTCACTCTCGTTTTGAGTTTCAAGTGCTGGCAGGTGTATGTCAGTCACAGGTGTGTGACTGGCACCTGAATGGCACCTAATTGACAGTGGCGATCCCATATCTCCAGATTCTGGGACCGAACTCCATCCTCCAGGATGACAACGCTCGCCCCCACAGAGCCAGGATCATCACAGAGCACCTCCAGAATTTGGGAGTGGAGATGGTGGAATGGCCTGCAGTGAGTCCAGACCTCAACCCAATTGAACACTTGTGGGATCAGCTTGGGTGTGCTGTACGTGCCAGAGTGACCAACGCAACCATGTTGGCTGACTTGCGGAAAATCCTGGTTGAGGAATGGGATGCCGTCCCACAGCGTGTGACCAGGCTGGTGACCAGCATGAGGAGGAGGTGCCAAGCTGTTGTGACTGCGTATGGATCTTCCACACGTTACTGAAGTCCCTGACAGTGTAAAATTAATAAAGTGTAAAAATGGCCAACATGTGTTGTTTTTTCCTTATTACTGTGGGAGAGTGCAATCATCCAATCCACCAAGCAACTCAAAACGAGAGTGAATACCAACAGAAGAATATAGGGATATTTTTGGGCCGCTACCTACATGTTTAGCTGTGTTGTTCATTCCATGAATGCATGATCCCTACAAGTTGTACCTCTTTGTACAGGTTTCTAATCAGGCTTTCCAACGATATAAAATACAATACCAATTGGTATTATTAAAGGGGAGGATTAATCAACCAAAATAACGTTTCCAAACTTTTTTTGAGGGGTTTATATATGTTAAGGTACATGTGGGAATACGGTACATATGGGAAAACTAGGGTTAGGTGCTAGGGTGCTACGGTTAGGATTAGGGTTAGGATTAGGGGTAGGGTTAGACATGCCAGCATGTACCAAGTCGACGTAGCACCTAACCCTAACCCTAGTTTTCCCACATGTACCGTAACATATGTGTGGTGGCCTGGGAAAACCCGTCGGATGTCGCTGGCGTTCGTTTGTGGCAAAGAGCAAAAATAGATGGAAATCGCGATTTTGGCGATTTTGAAATGATGTGGTATTCTAGTACTTTGAACTCCATACTACATTATGGTGAATAAACCTTTTAAGAAAACAAAAGAGAAAGTACTTATTTTTATGTTTTTGTGGCGGGTAGTTTGCTAGCAAAACAACGTCACGTTGAACGTGTCTCATTCTCAGTAGTGTTGTTCCGATACCATTTTTTGATCCCGATACCGATACCTGACCGTGCAGTACTTGCCGATACCGAGTACCGATCCGATACCACGGCGTTTGAAAAAACAAAACAAAAAAACATGTTTTTTGAGCCGCATACTCACCTCGATGTAAAATTATTGCTAACACTTAGTCTGGCACTGCTCAAAACCTTTGTAAAACTCGTAAAGTTTTTGTAAAACTTAAGTTAAAAAAAAAAAAAAAAAAAAAACTTACGTTTTTGTAAGGTACTCGCCGATACCGATACCAGCATTTTTGTGCGTATCGGTGGCCATGCCGATACTAGTATCGGTAGCGGAACAACACTAATTCTCAGTTAAGCAACGCACGCACACATGAGCGAAAGGAGAGACGATACTTCCACCTGTGATATTGCCAGTTTACTGATGCTCACAATAAGCATAAAGTAATAACATCTTAACTAGAAGACACACAAATGGATCTGTCCCTCGCATACCGACGAGGCGAGCAGACTAACACCGCATCACAAGCAGATAAACGAGACCGGCCGATCTGCATAGGCTCCTCCCCCGACCTGGAGGAGAAAGGGGTAGTAATGACCTTTCACTTTTTTTGACATGATACATTAAAATGCTCATAACTTTTTAAAATAAAGGGCTATCTCAGTCATTCAACCAGTTATGAATAGCTGAGAACTTCTAATTTATGGAAATATTTAAAAATGAAAATTTCAAAATGCCACCATGTGAAGGGTTTTCCCAGGCCACCACACTATACTATATGTACTATACATATAGTACAGTGTTTCCTCTATATGCATTTATTGGTGGTGGGCCGCCACGAATGAATTTCCTCCGCCACCAAATGATTCAGACAGTCCACTTTGATTCAGGCTGCGCAGAAAGGCAGCGAGTTATTATGACCAGAGAACAGAAAAAAAGCATGTGTCCCTGAAAGCTCCGCCAATCACTGTGAGTAAACTGACTCTGAGAATGTCCTCACGTCACATTTTACCGTAATACCCTATATGTTGGTTGAAGTGCAACATCTCAGCTTTCAGGGACAGTTGGATTTTTTTCGATAGCACAAACCGTTTAGAAATTACGATAATTACAATGTCGGGTGCGGATTTGTGCCGGCGGCGGTACATTCGGCGCAGAAGTGGTATCTATACCAGTAACCAGATAAATAATAACCATTTGCTTACGTAATTTTTCGTTTTTTTACATAGTCTGAAACTACAGATGGTAAGCTTTCAAATGATGCGTCATACATTGAAATCGGAAAAAAAATCAAGACGTCACGAGTATTTGAATGTTTGTTTGTATCATGTTTTGCTCAAGAATGGTGACTGCTAAACACGCTGCTAGCGGCTAACGTTTCGTTCTAAAACGAAAGTATTGTAACGTCCCCACTTGGACAGTGGTTGAAATAATGACAGATAGCTTCTCTCATGTAATCTGTGGGTTAAAAAAACGTATAAATCGTATAAAAAAACGATTCTTATGTGCCGTCACTTTAGCAACGACACAGTATTGTCAAGGGGAAAAGAAGGGGAGACGATTTTTTTATTGACAACGGAATTACATGCTGGAAAAACATGCAGCTAAAGTTCAGGGAACATTTGGACAATAAGAGACACACGAGAGAAGTACGGGAAAACAGCGCTCATGTGGGTGTCATCAAAGGTAAGAGTTTGTTTTCTTGATACTCAGCTGTTTACCGAATGCTCCATCTGACTGTGATTTTACTTCTGTAATGTGGTGGGTTGACATAATTCACGCACGGAACTATAGGTTGAGAGTATTGTTCCGTCCGCAGTTGAGTGCGTAGTACCCAAGTTGTTTAGACTGTTCTATTTACTGCTTGAGTGTGTTGTTGACAATCGTTCATGTCCTTCATTAAACATTTAGCTTTGTCATTTGATACGCCGCCTACGACTACCATCTCTCTGCACAACAGTAAACAGTCAATCAGTAACGTTAGCCGCTTTTGTGCTCTCATGTAGGCCTACTTTGTATTATATTATAGCTGATGATCTTTGTGAGTGTGTATGTGACTGTCAGTCACAAGTTTATATTCTGTATATTCATTATATTTTTTGGGGCCATCCTCTAGTTTTGGCTGAAATTAGGTCGTTGTTTTGAGCGCGCGTGCCAATGTAATTACCAATGTAAAAATTCCTGGAGGAAACACTGTAGTACATATACATATTAAAGTACAGGAAAACACCCCTCACCTTTACAAGCGGAGAGCAACAGGAAGTCAACCGCACAACAGGATAGATGTTTTTGCTGCTGCAGCTCGATAGCGCTAGAATCTTAAAAACTGCTATCTATACCAAACTCTATTGAGAAAGCATTTTTTGTAAATAAATAGCTTTCCTATCCTATATAACATCGGGACCTCGTTCCGCCGAATCCGACGCCGGGAGGCTGAGTCGGGATTACCAGCGTTATTAGTTAGCTACCGCGGCTAACCAGCTAGCCACCTTTACACTTTTTAAACGGGCTTTTTTCTATCGGGATACCTCCGCGAACTACTAACTACCCCCACTAGACCACCACTACCCCTACTAGACCACCACTACCCCTACTAGACCACCACTACCCCTACTAGACCACCACTACCCCTACTAGACCACCACTACCCCCACTAGACCACCACTACCCCCACTAGACCACCACTACCCCTACTAGACCACCACTACCCCTACTAGACCACCACTACCCCTACTAGACCACCACTACCCCTACTAGACCACCACTACCCCTACTAGACCACCACTACCCCCACTAGACCACCACTACCCCTACTAGACCACCACTACCCCTACTAGACCACCACTACCCCTACTAGACCACCACTACCCCCACTAGACCACCACTACCCCCACTAGACCACCACTACCCCTACTAGACCACCACTACCCCCACTAGACCACCACTACCCCTACTAGACCACCACTACCCCTACTAGACCAACACTACCCCTACTAGACCACCACTACCCCTCTACTAGACCACCACTACCCCTACTAGACCACCACTACCCCTACTAGACCACCACTACCCCTACTAGACCACCACTACCCCTACTAGACCACCACTACCCCTCTACTAGACCAACACTACCCCCACTAGACCACCACTACCCCCACTAGACCACCACTACCCCTACTAGACCACCACTACCCCTACTAGACCACCACTACCCCTACTAGACCACCACTACCCCTACTAGACCACCACTACCCCCACTAGACCACCACTACCCCTACTAGACCACCACTACCCCTACTAGACCACCACTACCCCTACTAGACCACCACTACCCCCACTAGACCACCACTACCCCTACTAGACCACCACTACCCCCACTAGACCAACACTACCCCTACTAGACCACCACTACCTCTACTAGACCACCACTAGCCCTACTAGACCACCACTACCCCTACTAGACCAACACTACCCCTACTAGACCACCACTACCCCTACTAGACCAACACTACCCCTACTAGACCACCACTACCCCTACTAGACCACCACTACCTCTACTAGACCACCACTACCCCTACTAGGGATGCTCCGATTTATCGGCCACCGATTTAAATCGGCCGATTTCACTCCAAATGACTCGATCGGTGATCGGCAAAAATGGCCGATCGCAAAAACCGATCTTTTTTGCATTGCTCTACTTTTCCGACGTGCGAATGCGGCAGCGGAAGGATCCGTCAGTCGCGAATGCGATGCGGCAGCGGAAGGATCCGCTGTCAGACACGTGCATGGCCATGTCGTCAGTTTGGCAGTTTTTCACAGTGTCCCCCAAAGATCCGAAAAATGCTATATGCAACGTCTGCAAACAAGACATCTCTCGTGGAGGACAGTCAAGTAAGTCGTACAATACGACAAACCTTATACGACATTTGACGAATCGTCATGTAACGGAGTTTCGTGAATATGAGAAGATAAAGGCTGCTGCAACATCATGAAGCTATAACGTCTATGAAGCTAAAACAGCCCACAGTTTTGGCAGCGTTTCAAAGCAGCGAGCCATACCGTAGCGATAGTAAAAAAGCAAAAGACATAACAAAGGCAGTAATGGAATTTATTGGGCTAGATGAACAGCCACTATCAGTGGTACAGGATGCGGGTTTCACACGGCTGTTAACCCATTTGGATCCGCGGTACAAAATACCCGGACGCAAGTACTTCACCGACGTCGCTTTGCCCGAGTTATACCAGACCGTATATAACAACATTAACACCCTTCTACAAAGCAACGTAACTGCTATTAGTTTTACCTCGGATATTTGGAGTTCAAGTGTGTCACCGATGTCCATGCTGAGTCTTACCGCACAATGGATCAACGAAAACTTTGAACTGAAGCAGGCGGTTCTACACTCCCAAGAGTTTTCAGGTTCACACACGGCTGCGGCGTTGGCAGGTGCATTCAACACTATGTTGGAGTCATGGAACATCCCGAAAGACAGAGTGCATGTGATACTTCGGGACAATGCCCAAAATATGGCAAAGGGCATGAGAGATGCTGGTCTACCCAGCTTAGGCTGCATGGCACACAGCCTGCAACTTGTCGTGAAAGAGGGACTGTTGTCACAGCGTGCCATCCGTGACATACTGGCTATGGGGAGACGAATTGTCGGACATTTTAAACATTCGTCTGTGTCTTATTCGCGTCTTCAAGACATACAGAAACAGCTTGGTCAACCTCTGCATAGATTGCAACAAGATGTAGAAACGAGGTGGAATAGCTCTTTTTATATGCTACAGAGTCTCCTCGAGCAGAAACGCGTGTTGCTGTCCTATGCAGCCGACTACGATTTGCCATGCACCTACAACGCCAGTCAGTGGAAACTGATGGAAAATATAGTGTCACTACTTACACCATTCGAGGAGCTTACACGAGACATCAGTTCATCAACAGCGTCGGCAGCGGATGTTATTCCAGCCATCATGGCACTGACCCGTCTGCTCCAGACAAGTGCTGAAACTGACCAGGGTGTTAAGACGGCGAAAGAAACACTTTTGGAAGCTCTCCGAAAGCGATTCAGCCTCATCGAATCTGAGCCTCTCTACGTCCTGGCTACAGTACTTGATCCCAGGTGAGTAACAGGCTATTTTATAGCCTATTTTTTTTCTGTAGGTTTACCGCAAATAAATAAATGTCAGGCTAATGTTTTATTTTGTCATGAAAGGTACAAGGACCGTTACTTCACAAACGATGCTTGCAAGACCCATGCACGCACATTGCTTTCCGGTGTCCTGGCCACAAAAGCAGGTTAGAACTGTTGTGTAGAATAGAACGTTTAATTTGTCGTATACTGTATAACGAGTACAGAACTGTTAGGCCTGCGTTTAAATTATTGGCCCCGTTTGTCCCTACAGTGTCTTCAGACTTAGACCCACCACGGACAGACGAAGAAACGCACACAGAGCCTCCCCGCAAAGTGGCCCGAGCAGGGTCGTTGCAGGCCATGTATTCCGAAATATTGAATACTCAGGAGGAACAGGGTGCTCCCGACAGCTGTGATTCTGCAAACTTGCAGACTAAATTCTATCTCTGTGAGGCACCGATAGCACGAAGCGCACCACCTTTGGCTTTCTGGCAGGTCAATAAGGACCGTTTTCCAGCGCTTGCCGAGGTTGCACGTGTGTATCTTGGCGCACCCTGCACAAGTGTTAACAGCGAGCGTCTGTTCAGCACAGCGGCACACATTATTGATGAGAAAAGAAATAGACTATCATCAAAGAATGCAGAGATGCTGATTTTCATAAAGATGAATTTACCCTCCATGCTTACAGAGTGAAGTTCTGTATTTAGAGTATAGGATTTAGCATAGGACTGGGTCTGGCATTCATTTTAATATTTGTAGAAATTAGGCTACCTTTGTTCTTTCACATTCTGTTTGTTCTGTTCCATCTTTGTTCTTTCACATTTATTGTTCATTTGTATTTACACATTTCATTGAAAATCTGAATGTAGAGTTGGGACTGAGGTTCAGATATTTTATTTATTATTATTTATCTTACTGTATGTAGGCATTTGCCCTCCATGCTTAGAGTGAAGTTCAAGTGATATGAAGGGCTCTGCACACAGCGTGCGATTTCTGTTGCGCGTGAACGTTCCATTTTGAAGTTTGAATGGAAGTCTATGAGAACATACAACAGAAATTGCATCGCACGCTGTGTGCATTGGGATGCGATGTTTTACGATGTTCTCATAGACTTCCATTCAAACTTCAAAATGGAATGTTGACGCGCAACAGAATCGCACGCTGTGTGCAGAGCCCTTGAGACTTCCATACATATTTTCATATAATGTCCCAATTTGTTTTCCTTTTTTTACCAAGATGTTGGCAACTTGTATAGCCTATTGTTAATTAAAAGAGGTTACATTCAAATTAAATGTGTCATTTAGCATTTGTCTGATATACTGTATATTGAAGTAGGCTATATATATATACTGAATAATTATTTTGAGGGCCTATTCAGGGGGCAGGGGGAACATTGATTGGATGACACAGGTGGACTTGAGTGAGGATTCCAAGGGCAGGAACACAGGTGGATTTGATCCACCAGTCAGTAGGCCTACAGTTATGTATTTTTTTTTTAAAATCGGTATCGGTATCGGTATCGGTTGATCTTGAAAAAAAAAATCGGTGATCGGTATCGGCCCCAAAAATCCAGATCGGAGCATCCCTAACCCCTACTAGACCACCACTACCCCTACTAGACCACCACTACCCCTACTAGACCACCACTACCCCCACTAGACCAACACTACCACTACTAGACCACCACTACCCCTACTAGACCAACACTACCCCTACTAGACCACCACTACCCCTACTAGACCACCACTACCCCTACTAGACCACCACTACCCCCACTAGACCACCACTACCCCTACTAGACCACCACTACCCCTACTAGACCACCACTACCCCTACTAGACCACCACTACCCCTACTAGACCACCACTACCCCTACTAGACCACCACTACCCCTACTAGAACCTTATATATTCTATATCACATATCTCTGAAACACTGATTGATCACTATCAAATTGTTTTTCTCTCTCTCTGCAAATAACACCACTTTTCTCTTTCATGGCCTGTCGGCGCTGCCTGGAGCTTAGCTACCAGGTTGAGGAGATGAAGGGACGAATCTCGAATCTACACCAGATCAGACAAGGGGAGTCGTATCTTAGTTCACTTTTTGACACATTACATAAAACAATAATTACAGACATAGAAAGCACACAAACCACAACATCAACATCAAAGCCTCCACCTGTAAGCCCAATCCCAGGTGTAACACACACTGTCCCTACATCACCAGGGACTTGGACCACCGTCAGGAAGAGGAGTCGTACCAACGACTCCTCTGGCACCAACCCCCATGAGGCCCTCCTGCTGCGGAACAGCTTCGAGGCGCTGCAGAGCCACCAGTCCACACCGAAGCCGAAGAGAGCCAGGGCCTGCACCCCCACCCCCAGAGACCACACGCCGGGCCCCGCCCCCGCCCCTAGAGACCACACGCCTGGCCCCGCCCCCTCCCCTAGAGACCACACGCCTGGCCCCACCCCCGCCCCAGAGACCACACGCCTGGCCCCGCCCCCGCCCCAGAGACCACACGCCCTCCCTCTCTCTATCCCCCTCTCCCACCCTGGGCCCCCTACAGGTCCATCACGCCGCCAGCAGAGGAGACTACAGTTTGTGTCTCCTCCCCCCCCCGCACCCGCTCTTCTCCCCCCCCCCCCCCCCCTCTGTGCTTGTAATAGGCTCGTCCATGGTCCGCCATGTTGCAGTCCCGAAGGCCATAACCCACTGCATCCCAGGTGCCAAGGTGAGGGACGTCGCCGCGGTAGTCCCGATGCTGGTGGAGGATGCTCCCCCCCAGGTCACCTCCGTCATCGTCCACGTGGGTGCCAACGACATTGGACGGGAGAGGTCGGAGGAGCTGAAGGACGACTTCCGAGCCCTCATCGCCACCGTCAAGGGCACAGGTAAGACCTGCATCATCTCGGGCCCCTTCCCGAGTCCCAGGTATGGCGACACCAAATACAGTAGAATTCGAAGTCTTCACCTTTGGCTACAGGGATACTGCTGTCGTACGCAAACCCCATTTATAGACAATTTCACCACGTTCTTTAACCGTAATGAGCTGTTTGCGAGAGATAGGTTTCACCCAAACAGGTATGGTGCCCGCCTGCTGTCGATGTCCATGGACCTCGCTGTCCAGCCCTGGACCTGGCCGGTGCCCTGTCATCGCTGATGTGGGATGAGTCCGATCCATTCCTCTAACACCAAACATGCCATCCAGACTATTGTCTCCCATCGGACTCCCTCCACCACAAATAAGGCAATACATGGCGCAAATTTGAGAAATGTATTACCCATTTCATTAAGTATGCCCTCGAGTCAGTCCCAGTGTCAAAATGACATCTCCATGGCAATTTTGAATATCAGGTCCCTATCAAACAAAAAAACATTTATCATAAATGAGCTCATTTGTGATAGAAAACTCGACTGTATGCTACTCACAGAAACCTGGCTAGATACAAATGGAGCAGCAGCCCTTATTGAGGCATCTCCCCCCAACTACAGTTTTTTCCAATCAATCAGAAATGGAAAAAAGGGGGGAGGAACAGCTACCATAGCTTCAAATAACCTAAACTGCAGGAGCATATCCTTTGATATATTCTCCTCCTTTGAATATCATGCCACAGTTATGGCATGCCAACCACCTATTCTTACGGTAACTGTATACAGGCCGCCGAAACCAGCCCCTACCTTCCTACCTGACTTCTCTGAGTTCCTATCCATTATCCATCCCAACTATGATAGGATTATTATCACTGGTGATTTGAACTTTCATGTTGATAATGAGGCTGACTTGAGGGCTAGGGAATTTATTGACCTCTTGGAATCTATGGATTTTGTCCAACATGTCAATGAACCCACTCACAATCATGGCATACCCTTGATCTTGTGATTACAAAGGGTCTTGAGGTCTCAATATCAGGTATCAGCGACCTGGCCCTCTCTGACCATTTCTGTATTTTCTTTACCATTGTAACACGTAAAGCTGAAAGCAATGCTGAACGTGTTGTTAAAAAACGTTATCTTACCCCTGCAGTGGCTGAACATTTCAAAGCTTTAATGAACAGTAATCACACAACTCCCACGTTATGTGAAAACGACTTAGTAATTACCTTTAACAATAAAGTAAAAATGGCCCTAGACTCCCTGGCACCTACCAAACTAAAAAAGGTTGGAGCCAAGAGGAGAGCACCATGGCGAAACAGTGAAATAAATCTCCTAAAGAGAACATGTAGGAAAGCTGAGCGCAGATGGAGAAAGAGCAAATTACAGATTGATCAGAATATTTTTAAAGAACATCTATCTGCCTTTAACTTGGCAATGCGAAATGCTAGAAAAAATCACTTCTCAAAGATAATATCTACAAACAAGAATAACCCCAGGGTCTTGTTCTCGACAATTGATTGCCTTGTAAACCCTGCTCCTAGAACTCTAGACGACGCAGCCTCAGTCACCAAATGCGAGGAATTTGCAGCCCACTTCAGGGATAAGATAACAAATATTAGAATGTGTATTACTCAGGAAAGACTAGGTTTGTGTAGCACCACAGATCCGCCACCACAGAACATGACTATGAGCATGTTCACCATGATTAGTACGGAAACATTAGGTAAAATTGTGTCACAGCTTAAACCGTCTACGTGTCCTCTTGACCCTATTCCTACCACCTTTTTTAAGGACATTTTTAAATCTGTGTCTGATGACATACTAGGCATTGTAAATCACTCCCTACTTAAAGGGATATTTCCAGCGGTGCTTAAAACTGCCCTGGTTAGACCCACCCTGAAGAAAAGTAACCTAGATCCTTCTGATCCAAAAAACTGTAGACCAATATCCAATCTCACTTTTCTAAGCAACATTTTAGAAAAGGCAGCGTATAGACAGCTTCATGAATTCTTAGTCCTAAATAATAGGTATGACCCACTTCAGTCAGGTTTCCGATCATACCACAGCACAGAAACCGCTTTGCTTAAGGTACCTAATGACCTTAGGATAAATGCAGACTCGAAAAAACTCTCGATTCTTGTACTCTTAGACTTAAGTGCAGCCTTTGATACGGTAGACCACTCCATACTTATTGAGAGACTTGAAAACTGGGTTGGCCTCTCAGGTCCGGTCTTAAACTGGTTCAGGACTTACCTGGCTGACCGAGACTACTTTGTAGCCCTTGGTGACCATAAGTCAAAAAATTATAGCACAACCTGTGGAGTTCCCCAGGGGTCCATTTTAGGACCGTTGCTTTTTAGCCTATACATGCTACCCCTCAGTTCTGTTATCAAGAAGCATAGCGTTAACTACCACAGCTATGCTGACGACACTCAGCTTTATATCTCAGTAACTCCCAACGACTACAAGATGATCGACCACCTGATAGACTGTATTGCCGATATTAATATTTGGATGACACAAAACTTTCTCCAACTCAATCAAGAAAAAACAGAGGTATTGATCATTGGCGAGAAAACTGGGAGAGAGAAATTATCTGCACACTTGAAAACACTAGCTCTTAACACTAAGTGTCAGGCCAGGAATCTTGGTGACATAATTGACCCAGATCTAAATTTTGAAACTCATATTAATAACACTATTAAAACATCCTTCTACCATCTAAGAAACATCACTAAGGTACAATCATTTCTCTCCCAGGCAGACACTGAAAAATTCATGCATGCGTTTGTTACTAGTAGTAGGCTAGATTACTGTAATGCTCTCCTGACAGGTCTCCCCAAAAAAATGATAAATAGACTACAAATGGTTCAAAATGCTGCTGCTCGTGTCCTTACTAGGACCAAACGGAGAGCGCACATCACACCTGTCTTGAGATCACTACACTGGCTCCCTGTCAGTCATAGAATAGACTTTAAGATCCTTTTACTAGTTTATAAATCACTTCACTGTGATGCACCCAATTACATGGTGGACATGCTCATAAGATACACACCAGCTAGACCCCTACGGTCTAGTGGCACGGAACTTTTAATAGTGCCAGAGGCTAGGACAAAGAGATTTGGAGGATCAGCTTTTAGCATATATGCTCCTAGATTGTGGAACACCCTACCTGAGGGCCTGAGGTTGTCTAAAACTCAGGACATTTTTAAGCGTGACCTCAAAACCTACTTATTCAATGTCGCCTTTTGATACTAAGGGAGACATTGGACATTATAGAACTAGGATCACTAGGCCATTACACCATACTCGTGTTTTGAGATTTGTGTTGACAGGAAAATGGACCCGGGTGCTGATGAGGCACTGTCAGCTCCAAATAGCACCTAGAACAGTACTGGAACCGGTACAAGGGTGTACCAGGACCACCATCAGGTTGTATTGCTGTCATCTTTATTGTCTCTATTGTGTTGTTGCATCATAACTGTGCTTAAGTTTCTCTTTTGGCAGGACCTGTGACCATACTGGATGCAGAACGATGCAAATACAACACTAAATTTATGGACAGTGTGTACGCCGATAATATGCAAGGAATTTTTCCTGGATACATGGTGTACAGGTTTTTGCCCTTGCTTGCTTGCTTTGTGCCGGTGGTCCTGGCCTCCCCTGGGGGACCGCTGGGTACTGGTAAGCAAACTGGCTAGTAGTCGCTCTATTGGTAGAGGGCTGCAAGGGAATTTTTCCTGGCAACATAGTATACAGGTTTTTTACTTTTGCCTGCTCGCGGCTCTGTCAGTATTGATTGATTGATTGACTGATTGACTGAACATTTTCATTGTGTGAAGCGCATTGAGTTGCATCTTGTAAGAAATGCGCTATACAAATAAAATTTGATTTGATATCTTTACTGTACATATCATATTGATATTCATGCAAATATATTTACTTTTTACATAAATATTCATTGCACGTAGCGCGAGGTTGACCACCGTCCGCATTGATTCACAGTAATGTACGTCTTCATAAGGGTACCGTTCCCGAGTGAAGAAAATGAACAGGCCCACTGTAGACAATTGACTATCATCCCCAAGTAGGCCTACACCCCATCCCTATGTATACGGACTACGAAAACTTTAAGCGCACAGATTACTGAACTATCTATTATTAGTTGCATCACTAGTGTATCCTGTCTTAGCTGTAATACTGTCACCTTTATCTTGTATTATGCCTATTGCCTTATGTCTTGTGCTGCCATGTCAGGAACCGAAGCCTACGAATTTTACTCTCTTAATGTAACGTAACAATAAACTTGAAACATGCTTGGCTTTTCTACAATGCAGGTTAGATGACGAACTGCATTTCCTTGTGACAACCTTGGTACTTGTCAATGACAATAAGATTGAATCTAATCTAAAAGAAAAAACATGATTTAACATAATAAATACAAAGGGAGATATGTTGTACAGTTTAATCGGGAATCATATTTAATTGAATCTGTTATTATTAAACAATACTTGAATGTTATGAAATGTATTATCATAAATAATAAGGTGAACACGTAGTCGATACAGTCTGGAACATAGATATTATAGAGAGTTTCATATTGTTATGTGTTCGTTAAGCGGAACTACTGCGCAGAAATTGAGTGGGTGAAATTGTTTTCGCCTTCTGTCGGGCATTTAACTGACCAATAAGAGGCAAAGCATGGGTGTTAAAAAGGGTGGGGCGAGACGCTCGTTCCCGTGCGCAACATTTAGGGTTGATTGGGATAAAGGGAAGCAGGTGTGGGAGAGTGGCCCGCAAATTCCACTTGCCGCGTGCACCAGGGTTTCCGTTAGAAAAATTTGCCGTCGGACATCGTGTCCGGGAAGAATTCGATTTACCGGACAAACGTGATATATTCCGGTCATCATATTAAAATATAATAAAAAACATTTTTTCCAAAATCATATTTTTTTTCTTCAAATCTAATATAGCTGTTTGTCGCGGTGATTACTGTTGTGTAGCGGCCTATATATGCCATTTAATGTCTATTTCTCATCCGATACGATTAGATGCGAGCTATATAATAATATAACATGATTTGACGCATGCGCGCTATGCCATGCGTCAAATCCAGCGCTGAACGGGTCCAGCGCTGAACGGGCGCCTCACTGGGAACTGAACAGACAGCATCGATCAATGAACGGACTCCACATTACGTTAACTGAAGTTTGTTAAATTGTTTGGGATTAATGTGAGTTTTCTATTTTCTCTTTCCAGTTTTACCCTTTTTTTTATTTTTATCAATAAAACAACGTCATTTCTATAACCAGGGGGGTGTTCCATCGACGTGGCTGGAGGAAAGTCTGGGCTTGTTTTGACAAGTCTCGCGAGATCTATCAAGATATGCCTGGATCTTTTTAAGAGTCTCGCGGGACTTGGCGAAGTAGGCCTAGGTTTTCTTTTGGCGACGTTGATATAACACCCCCCAGGTCTCGCTGGTTGGGAAGGCATTTCGTTTAGCTGCCTGTCAAATCATACTTAGGGGATAGCCCTGTAAGCTCATACGGGTCTGTATGTCGTCCAGGGTTTCCGTTAGAAAAATTTGCCGTCGGACATCGTGTCCGGGAAGAATTCGATTTACCGGACAAACGTGATATATTCCGGTCATCATATTAAAATATAATAAAAAAAATATTTTTCAAAATCATATATTTTTTTTCTCCAAATCTAATATAGCTGTTTGTCGCGGTGATTACTGTTGTGTAGCGGCCTATATATGCCATTTAATGTCTATTTCTCATCCGATACGATTAGATGCGAGCTATATAATATATAATAATATAACATGATTTGACGCATGCGCGCTATGCCATGCGTCAAATCCAGCGCTGAACGGGTCCAGCGCTGAACGGGCGCCTCACTGGGAACTGAACAGACAGCATCGATCAATGAACGGACTCCACATTACGTTAACTGAAGTTTGTTAAATTGTTTGGGATTAATGTGAGTTTTCTATTTTCTCTTTACAGTTTTACCCTTTTTTTTTTTTTTTATCAATAAAACAACGTCATTTCTATAAGTCTCGCTGGTTGGGAAGGCATTTCGTTTAGCTCGGGAGTATGACAATGGGAAGAACATAACTGTTTATTGAGAAACAATTGATAGGCAGTCTGGGATACGTATATAAAGAAATACCACAATGTCTAGATGTATAACATTTTATTGAACAGTAACAGTGCAAGCATGTAGGCTACGGGGAACAGGGATTTTGGTCAGTAGGTCCTTTGTACAGAGGGCGTTTCTCTCCGACAACGCGTTCCCAGGTACCATGGAAGTCATAGGTAGTCCAGCACACTGACAGAGAGACAGACAGACAGACAGACAGACAGACAGTCAGCTTACTTCTACCCTTTTGATTACTCCTTTAATTAGCTGTTAGCCATCTCAAAGCCCCCTGAGCTGCTCGTCAACACTGAGAATAGACCACATTATAGAAACCAAAACACCGTTTTTTAAATCCACAGGGAATAACCGAGAGTGTAAGGAAAGGCACACCCAGCGCTGTCAGTGGTGGGGAGACTTGAAGTGGCTTTGCTTGATTTCCATCACAGATTCAAGGATTGAAACACTGATGAAAATAGGGAGTAATAGTGATGGGATTATTTTAGATTATTTTAGATTAGATTAGATTAGATTAGGTGAGATTCAACTTTATTGTCATTGCAGAGTACAAGTACCAGACAACAAAATGCAGTTTAGCATCTAACCAGAAGTGCAAATAGTGATATAAAAACAAACACTTAACTTTCGGGGAAACTGCTAAAATAAAATAAATTAAATAAATTAAAAAAGAAAGCGACTATTAGCACCGCCGAATGACAACAAACGTATGAGTAATGAGTAAAACAATGTCACTTTTATAGTATGTTGTTTAACTTGCCGTTCGGTCGCCATGGCTCTGGTGTGTGTAGCAGCTTCAGCTAGCTGGCTGGAAACTTCTAGGGGTGCGTTCGTAAACACGCTCTGAGAGCGCCGGAGCGCACGCTGGCTTCGATGTCACAGAGCGACCGAGTCGTTCGATTGGACGAGAGGCGTTCCGCGAGTGCTGATCGGATTTCCAGAGCGTGTTTACGAACGCACCCAGCCAGCTTTAGCGAATTGTATTCAAAGGGAATTATTTTCACCGGACAATATGTCCGACGACTTTTCAGTTTGTCGGACTTCACCAAATTTTACCGGACAAAGACCGGTAATTGCCGGTTAACGGAAACCCAGATGTCGTCCTGAAAACCGGCTGTTAGATCATATCGCTGAAGTTTGTCTCCATCTTAGTGTAAATGTTGTCCGTTTCGTTTGTTATCCTTGTTATTGTGGGATAACGTTAAGGCTTTCTGCTTCGGGCCACCATTTTCAGCTGGGCACCGGACACACACACACTTGTGCACGCGCGGCACTGCCCGAGAGAGAAGGACCCGCCCCCTTTGGTTAGCCTATAGGCTGGCTGGAGGGGGCGGGTCCTTCTCTCTCGGGCAGTGTTGAGTGTGTGTGTTTGGTGCTCAGCTGAGAATGGTGGCCCAAAGCCAATTTGAATACAAAATGTGAACTTTAGCGAATTGTATTCAAATTGTGCTTAGAGGGAATTATTTTCACCGGACATTTTGTCCGACGAGTTTTCAATTTGTCGGACTTCGACAAATTTTACCGGACAAAGTCCGGGAATTACCGGTTAACGGAAACCCTGGCGTGCACACCGATTTTATAAATCAGAATCCAAATGTTCTTGCTTTGCGTACGCACCGAAACTCTCTTCTCTCGTCTATATAATATCTATGTTCCAGACTGCTTCAACAACGGAGTCAGTTTAAACGTGATTCGTCCTACTGTTCACCTTACTATTCATGATAATACATGTCATAACATCCAAGTATTGTTTAATAATTACAGATTAAGTAAGACAAGATACACTGGTGGTGCAATTAGTAATAATAGATAGCTCAGTAATAAAGTGTCTGTGCGCTTAAAATGTTCATAGTCCGTATGGGGTGTGCTTGGGGATGATAGTCAATTGTCTACAGTGGGCTTGTTCATGGCCCTCCACGGTTCGGAACGCATGTGTACCGCGGATCAATTGCAAAATGTTAACAAGTAATAATATTACTTAATATCTCTTGTAAATCACAATGTAGAGTTGCCATGAAAAGATAGACGCGACAGTTGCGGGCTTTGTTTTACTCTAAAGCGCAATGATAGGTTGATAATGCGAAAGAAAAAGAATCTGTTGTTTGCTCACTACACGTGAAGCTGGGAATCCACAACAACAAGGCTGCGTTGGTAAATCCGCTCTGGAATCTGATCAGCGTTCAAGGAACGCCTGTTGTCCAATCAAATTACTTGGTCCCTTTATGACGTCGGACCCAGTGTGCGCTCCGGCGCTCTCAAAGCGAATTTACGAACGCGGCCCAAGTGTATCGTGTTACGTTGTTCGGCGGAGAAGAACTCGAAAATGCCTCCCTCGTCATTTAAATCCCATGTATGGGAGCACTTTAGCTTCTCTGTCAACTATGACGGGAGGCACGAAAAAGGTAGCTCGACAACTTCTGATAATGTAGGCATTTTTTTTCATACCATGTTCAAAATAAGGGTTCACTTTATTATTTAGTTAAAAGTGGCATAAAACATGTTTATTCATCTGCTTTAGAGCCCAGTGACTCACTGCTGCAACCAGGCGCCTCCCCCCTCTCTCCTATCATTTAAATTGAGTGTATTTCAGTATAATTATGTAATGTTTGAGTGTAGAATATGTTATATATATATATAATATAATATATATATATTACCAGTTTTGACATCTTGAATGTTGTTGGTTTTTGTCACATTGTAAAAGTGGTGTTTTTACAGAATTCAAGGAAAAAGCAGTTTTTATAAAAACAAAAATGTTTTGTGTTGATCCGAAAAATGATCCGATCCGTGACTCAAAAACCGTGACACGATCCGATCCGTGAGTTAGGTGATCCGTTACACCCCTATCTTCAATGTATGGATATTGCGATCATTGGACTTATCGGGACGTTACCCACTGAGCACTCGGGAACAGTGAATCAGGAACGGTGCTCAACTTGTCCAGCCTCGCGCTATGTGCAATGAATATGAATATAAAAAGTTAATATATTTGCATGAATATCTATATGATTGATACGAACAAAGATATATGTAGGCTACATTGTGATGGGTACAGGACAAGGGAGAATAAGATATGTGCAGTTTGCACGTATATTCTTTGTGTGCACTCGCATAATATGTGAGGTAATATTTCGATTTATGTTGGTGGAAATTGTATCTATTTCAAAGCGTTTCTCCTGTTTCATCCTTCTGCCAGCGGAGTCGCAGTTGACATTTCTCCAGCTTCTATGCGTACGCATGGATCACACTGTGCGTAGCCTAGAGGTGCGCAGTTTTTATAAATCCCAAAATTGAGGGAAAATTTGCTAACGCACCTTAGTGTGCGTACGCAAGCTTTATAAATGAGGCCCCAGATCTCCTCCTACCCTATATTCCCACAAGGCCCCTAAGGTCAGCTGAGACTAATCAGCTAATAATTCCAAGAGTAAAAACAAAACACGGTGCAGCAGCTTTCAGTCACGCTGCTGCATGCTCCTGGAACAAACTCCCTGAAGAAATCAACAGGCGCAAACCCTAAACGTATTTAAATCTAAGCTGAAAACCTTCATGTTTTGCAGCAGTTATGATTAAATACTTTTATCAATGTCTTTTATCCATGAACTATTGTCTTATTAAATGTTTTATCTATTTACCTCTTATATTTGCTTTTATTCAGTCGTTTTTATTTTCTTGCTATGCTCCTCTTGCTGTATTTTTAAATAATGTATATAAAGCACTTTGAATTGCCCCTGTTGTATGAAATGTGCCATACAAATAAACGTGCCTTGCCACTGGCAGCATTGATTTTACAGCAGTGCAATGACCCTCACCACTATACAACAAAGACTTACCATCCGTGTCTTCAATCTCCACTTCTACTTCGACCTCTTCTTTCACCATCACTCCCTCCTCCCTCATTTCTTCTCCTCTGTCCTCTTGTTTCACCATCTCTCTCTTCTCCTCCACTTCTTCTCCTCCATCTTCTTCTTTCACCATCACACCCTTCTGCATTAGAGCTGCACCTCCATCTTCTTCTTTCAACATCACTCTCTTCTCCTCCACCTCTTCTTTCACCATCACACCATTCTCCTCTACATCTTCTTCCTCCAGCTTCACTGCCACCATCTCTGGACCCCACCATGTGATTTTCAGGGCTGAAAAACCACAGCCAGATCCGGGGGACTCTGTGGACTCTGGTTCATACATGGTTACATGAGCTGAAGAGGACCTGCAGCTAGAAACAATGGAGGCACAAACAGTGCAGAGTCAATTATAAATGACAGCCAACCAGTTCACTGAAAGCCCATCTAGACTGACAGGACATGTCCTGCAAATGCAATAATCTATGGATTACTGATTGCATTTCTTTGTAATTAAAGGGTCTGGAAAGTAGACATTAAACGGTTCCAATTGTATTTTGTGTCCAAGAAAAAATTACAATAATCTTCTAGTTAGGCTCAACGTCCTGGTCAGACAGAGGGCTGTATGGGCGTGGACTTTGCATGCTTGACTGGCAGCTCCCTTTCAAGCAAGCTTGCTGCGTTATCATACATGACATTCATCTATTAGATGTGCTTATAGTTCTGCCCTTTAATTAACAACTGTTTAGCTGCTGCTGAAATGTACTGAGCTAATACAATGACTTGGCTAAGATTATAGTTATGCACCTGGCAGTATAATTCATCATATCAATTCAATGACCAACATTAGCATACTGTACACCTGGCACCCAATGGTGAATTATTGAACCAGGGTTCGACAGTAACGCTTGCCCGCTTGCCCGGAGCAAGTAAAACATTCAAAGAATTGGTTTGCGCGAGCCCGACAACGCTGCTGGATCCTGGATATTTTTACCTTTGTGCAGGAAGAACAACAGACGGCCCAGGCGCCAGACCAGACTAGATGATCGTGGAGTGAAGATATTATTATTATGCCGTCTGTTGTTCTTCCTGCACACAGTTAAAAATATCCAGGATTTAGCAGGGTCATCGGGCTCGCGCAAACAAACCCGGCGAATGTTTTACTTGCTCCGGACAAGCGTTACTGTCGAACCCTGTGAACACAATAGGCTACTTGTGGACAGGATTCACAGCATGATCAGTTGTACCCATCAGACTTACTGATCAGTTGTACCACAATGGTGTTGTCCTCCTTTTCTAATTCGCTGCTGTATTTTCACAATATCCGCCATGTTTAGTTTCTTCCCACACTGGACGTAGCACTGGCGCATGTCGTCATGACCAGAACAAGCAGAAGCATCCATCATTGCCCAGATGGGGAGTTCACAGTGCAGGGAATCCTACGAATAAAGATGATCAAAATATTAAAACAAGAGTGAAGAAATTTAATCAAAACTATTTTTTTTTTTTTTACCAGAAGTGGAAAACATTAGCCAAGCTACATGTAGGTCCATATATATATATATATATATATATATATATATATATGCATTTTGGACACTGACAGAATTGTTGTTATTTTAGCTGTTTACCAAAATATATTCAAGTTACAGTTATAGAATGAATATGGCCTTAAAGTGCTTAGTGCAGACTAAATACCCTCTTTATTTTGAGGGTATTCCTATCCAGATTGGAGGAAGGGTCTAGGAATTACAGCTCTTTAATATGTGGCCCCCTCTTTTTCAAGGGAAATCCAAAAGTTTAAAAAAGTTTAGCTTTTTCTGTGTTGACAACACAATTGCACACACATTTCAAATACCATTTACAGGCCACAGGATAAGAGTGCAGACGAAATGAAAATAGCGAATGAAAGGTAAGAGATTACAGATTTGAATAGATCAAGTTTGTATTGTTACATTTAAAATATATAGGGTGTAACGGTACAGAAACATTTCAGTTAGTGGTTTTCAAGTCACAGTTCGGTACCTTTTCAGTACAGCAGTGTAAAAGTAAGTAAGTAAGTAAGTAAGTAAAGCTTTATTTATATAGCGCTTTTCGAACATGAAATGCAATCTTTTACTGAACAAAAAGTGCCATGGATAAGTCGTGGAAACTGTTTGTGCTTGTTTATAAAGGGTTGGTAAGATTTGCTGTCTGAAATGCGGACAAGAGGGAACTAGTAGGCCTACGTCATGTCATGAGTAATTCGCTACGGTAATGTTACAGAGTTGGCTGGTTAACTAGCCAAACAAAGCCACATCACATGGATTACAATGCATCACACATCATTTGAAAGCTTACAATCTGTAGTTTCAGAATATCTACAAAACTGAACAATTACAAATGTACAATGTAAATGTTTGGATTCACAGTCTAGGCTATATGATTTAATAACTTCATGACAGAGTTCTCAATTTGAACAGTGTGTTAGTTGTTGAGGTAGAGCCGGCACCTAATGATCGCAAGTTCAATCCCCGGCTGGCCACATGTCGAGGTGTCCTTGGGCAAGACACTGATCCCCAAATTGTTCCCAGTGAGCGGGCCGGCACCTTGCATGGCAGCTTGCCGCCATTGGAGTGTGAATGAGAGGCCGTTGTAAAGTGCTTTGGAATAAGGCGCTATATAAGTCAGTCCATTTACCCTTATGCTTGAACACCAGAGGATAATCGTGATAGCAGTGAAAGAATTTTAATAAATCCGCTACAAAATATTAGTATCAAAACAAGGAGAAAACTTTGGGCCAGTTATCTATCTTTGTTGGAGCCATATTAGGGCCTTTTGAGTTCAGTCAAGAACATCTATTAATGAGATATTTTGTGTTTATTTTGTGTTGAAAATTATGAAATATCTTTATGAAATGTTTTGTTTACCTTTTTGATGTTTGATGTATGTATGTACCTTTAAGGATTGGTCACCTACCTGATATTGAGTTAATTACTGTGAGGAGGCACCTGGTAGATGGCTTTATATAGGAGATCAAAATGTGTGTTCACCAGGGAATGGTGGATCTGACAGCATAGCGCATCCCACAGTGTATCGTACAGCGCACAGGAGTACAACGTATTATTTGAGGAAAGTCAACCTGAGTTTTGTTTAGTTTAATAAATTATTTTATTTTGATAACTACGACTCCGAGTGCTTTCTAGGAGTGTGAATTCGGAAAACTTCCACCATAACCTCAGTGGCTAAATGGAAGTAGGAGACGGGGATTAGCCACTTCAATCTTACATGGGATAGAACTGCTCTGCTGTGGTCCACTAGTTGTTAGGAACACCACCGCTGTAGCTATGATGAACAACTAACTACATTTGACTGATTGTATTTGATTGTAATGAATAAGTATGTAATAATGATCTTGCCTATGAGCGGCTGCAGCTCTGTACTGACCATTGTATCTAGCAGCTCTCTGCTTCATTCATCAATCACTCCAACTCCTACCGTCAGGTCGGCGCCTCCGTTGTTGTTCAAGCTAGTGTCGCTTTCCCAGTCTTTGTGTAATAAGTGAACATGTTGTAATGTTTGCCCTCTAGCACAGTTATAAACTTAATACATGACTCGTGTTGTCTTCAGTCTCAGCACCGTGTGCGTTTATTGATCCGCCATTTTAGTTTCACGTCCCGTTCCACATCCCGTTCCTTGGTCTCGCGGGAATAGCTGACGTATATCCATCGTAAAATGGCGGATCCATAAACGCACACAGTGCTGAGACGGAAGACAACACGAGTCATTTATTAAGTTTATAACTGTGCTAGCGGGCAAACATTACAACATGTTCACTTATTACACAAAGACTGGGAAAGCGACACTAGCTTGAACAACAACGGAGGCGCCGACCTGACGGTAGGAGTTGGAGTGATTGATAAAATGCTGGTGGAAACATTAAGACACTTATTCTGTTTGTATCCATATGATGTTAGACTTGGATAAAAGTTGTTGAGGTGGACAGGGAGAGGAACTATAGCCAAGCTCCCTCTCTCTATCTCCCTGCATTCCATTATATGTCAAACATCTTCCCCCCTCCTCCCAGTGACCTTGGTCTTCTTAGGAGACAAAAACAGGAAAGGCCTACTTGCCAGCCATACATAAATAGACATTGAACATTGTTTCATAGGTTTTTCTCCAACCTACACTATCAAAACAATTCCCACGGTTCCATGTAGGGTAATACGGCAATTCAAAGCACGAAGCCTAGGGTATTTCCCTTTTGGTCTCTTGAAAAAGAGGGGGCTACATATTAAAGAGCTGTAATTTCTACACCCTTCCTCCAATTTGGATATTAATACCCTCAAATTAAAGAGGGTATTTGAGTCTGCACTTAAGGCCATATTCATTCTATAACTAAGTTTTGAATTCTGTATGTTTTACTAAACAGCTTAAATAACAACAATTCTGTCAGAGTCCAATATATGGACCTAACTGTAGCTTGGCTACTGTTTTCCACTTCTGATGATTACAAATTACATTTCTTCACTCTTGTTTTAATATTTTGATCATCTTCATTCGTAGGATTCCCTGCACTGCGAACTCCCCATCTTATTCAGTGTCAGAGAGCCAGAGGACACACCTTGGGTCCCCTGATGCAGAGACAGAAGGACAGAACC
This sequence comes from Nansenia antarctica, assembly GCF_963989245.1. Lineage (NCBI taxonomy): Eukaryota > Metazoa > Chordata > Actinopteri > Argentiniformes > Microstomatidae > Nansenia > Nansenia antarctica. Next base: position 30,867,054 of record NC_137683.1, on the reverse strand, counting down.
ACCGGAAGGACAATCTTATTAGGCTCCAGCCACCACCACTACCACCACCTCCCACCCACAGTAGGAACCATCACTCTCCCAACATTAAAGAAGAGTACGACACACCGTGGGATATGTTTTTACGGCACTACATCAAAAACCAAAAGGCCAAAGATGAGATGCTCAGCACAAATGCCTCAGGGCAAGATGCACATGCTCTTAAAGAGAGGCATCAACTCTCTGAAGCACCGAATTACATGGATAGTGACAGTAATGACATGGATAGTGACAGTAACGCCAGTTCAGCGGTCAAGACTAGAGGTCAAGAGGTCGAAGAGCGCTATCGTGATGACGACATGCGCCAGTGCTACGTCCAGTGTGGGAAGAAACTAAACATGGCGGATATTGTGAAAATACGGCAGCAAATTAGAAAAGGAGGACAACACCATTGTGGAACAACTGATCAGTAAGTCATACACATGCTGTGAATCCTGTCCACAAGTACGGTAGCCTATTGTGTTCAATAATTCACCATAGGGTGCCAGGTGTACAGTATGCTAATGGTGGTCATTGAATTGATATGATGAATTATACTGCCAGGTGCATAACTATAATCTTAGCCAAGTCATTGTATTAGCTCAGTACATTTCAGCAGCAGCTAAACAGTTGGTAATTAAAGGGCAGAACTATAAGCACATCTAATACATACCCAGCCATCACCTTGTCTCGAGACATCTTAAGACACATTTGTCAAGACGTCTTGAGACACGGGTCTTAAGATGTCTTGAGATGTCTTGGAAATATGAAGATGTCTTAAGATGGCTTGAGATGTCTTGGAAATATGAAGATGTCTTAAGATGTCTTGAGATGTCTTGGAAATATGAAGAACACAATGAATGTCATAGTAATTCAAGATTGAATCTAATCTAATATAAAAGAAAAAAAAACTGATTTAAGATAATAAATACAAAGGGCGAGGCCTATCTGTTTTTTCTAAACGGGGTCATCCCTATGTTCCCCGATTTCTTAGCAAAAAAAAAAAAAAGGGTTCTATGTTCCCCGCTTCCGAAAAAGGGTCCTATGTTCCCCGCTTCCGAAAAAGGGTCCTATGTTCCCCGCCTGCCGTTGTGTCAAGCGACCCCAGGTGTCGTTATGTGGTACTGCATGAGAGTTTAACGTGCGACCCCCAGTGTCGTTATGTGGTACTGCATGAGAGTTTGACATGGGTCTTAAGATGTCTTGGAAATATGAAGAACACAATGAATGTCATAGTATTGTCTCAGCATTTTATTATTTAAAAAACAACATACACAAATACATAATCATACTGTGGATTGACTTAGGTCCTTTTTCTTCGGGTGTGAAGAGTAGGGCCTCCAACGAGTTTACGCCACCGGTCTCTGTCCCTCGCCACAGCAGCCGCCGCCTCCCAGGATCTTAGACCCAGCATGTCACGCTCCCTCTTGACGGTTCTTCTCCAGGTTTCTTTGGGGCGTCCCCTTTTTCTTCGTCCATCAGGGGTCCATCTGAGGGCTATGCGTTGATGGTCATCCGGGCTTTTCCTCAACACGTGGCCGATGTACTTCCATCTTCTCTTTCTGATCTGCGTGCTTACCATCTCTATACCAGCAAGTTTTCTCACTTCTTCGTTTGACACCCGTGTAGGCCAGAATATTCTCAGCATCCTTCTTAGGCATTTGTGGACAAATGTGTCTAGGCACTGTTCGTCATCCGCTGTCATCTTCCATGTCTCACAACCATATAACAACACTGAGATTACATTTGACTGAAAGATTTTCATCTTGGTCTTCCTCCGATACTGACTGCTGTTCCACAACTTCTTTAAACGATGGTAGGCGTTCCTTGCTTTTCCTATACAAATCTTCATGTCTTCAGAAGCACCACCTGACGTTGTCATTGTTGCACCGAGATATGTGAAGGTGTTGATGTCCTTGAGATCTTTCTCATACACTGTGAAGGCTGTGCTTTTCTTGGCGTTCATCCTCATCGATTCCGTTTTGTTTGCATTGATCCTTAGCCCTGTTTGTAGACCATATTCATTCAGACGGCAGTGTTTCCTCCAGGAATTTTTACATTGGTGGCGAATTTTCTTCGCGTGCACGCGCATGAAACGCGCGCGCACGCGTTTTTTGTTTTTTGTTTTTTCAAAACAACGACCTCATTTCAGCCAAAACTAGAGGATGGCCCAAAAAATTTATATGAATATACAGAATATAAACTTGTGACTGACAGTCACATACACACACAAAAAGATCATCAGCTATAATATAATACGAAGTAGGCCTACATGAGCACAAAAGCGGCTAACGTTACTGATTAACTGTTTACTGTAGTGCAGAGAGATGGTAGTCGTAGGCGGCGTATCAAATGACAAAGCTAAACGTTTAATGAAGGACATGAACGATTGTCAACAACACACTCAAGCAGTAAATAGAACAGTCTAAACAACTTGGGTACTACGCACTCAACTGCGGACGGAACAATACTCTCAACCTATAGTTCTGTGCGTGAATTATGTCAACCCACCACATTACAGAAGTAAAATCACAGTCAGATGGAGCATTCGGTAAACAGCTGAGTATCAGCTGAGTTAAAGAAAACAAACTCTTACCTTTGATGACACCCACATCAGCCCTGTTTTCCTGTACTTCTCCCGTGTGTCTCTGAAGGTCCAAATGTTCCCTGAATTTTAGCTGCATGTTTTTCCAGCATGTAATTCCGTTGTCAATAAAAAAATCGTCTCCCCTTCTTTTCCCCTTGACAATCCTGTGTCGTTGCTAAAGTGACGGCACATAAGAATAGTTTTTTGACTTGCTAATGTCTGCTGATACACCAACACAGCTAGCCGATGCTGATGGCTCTCCCGCTGTAGTTGTAGTTGTAGCTGGTGGTGGTGGTACCCCGCCATAAACGCTGTTAGCTGATCCACCACCTAGCTTCTTTGGTCCTGCCAGCCATGCAGTTTCGGGTCGCTCATAGCCACTGCTAGCTTCAGCAATGTTTGAAGTGTCTGGGACATCTTTTTTCTTGAAAAATCCATCCATCTGTCGCTGTTTTCGTTTAATTTTTCGAAGAAGCTCTCTGGACTGCAGCTGCTCCCGCGTTAGCATTAGCATCCATTTTTTCTTCTCCCTTCTCACCGTCACGAGCTCAAATGACACTTGTCGGCCGATCTAACTCTTAACACTCACTTACAGGACTTCTGACACCATGTCGTGTTATTCTATTAAACATACACGTGAGTCCTTCTGTATTTCAATGTAAGTGTCTTTATTTTAACTCGCTCTGTAAGCTCTACAATACCGGTCTCTTGTTGTCTCGTCGTAACCTGCCCACCTGACCTGGGGGGTATTCCATCAACGTCGCTAAAGGAAAATTCAGGCTTATTTTTGATAATAAATATAAAATATAAATACATTTTTAAGAACTCTCGCGAGATTTATCAGACTAAACCTGGATTTTCCCTTTAGCGATGTTGATGGAATACCCCCCTGATGTCACTACGGTGGCCTGTACACAATAACAATAATACCACAGTTCACATTTAGACCAATCAGGAGCCCTTGTGTCACGTCGTCAACTGAATGTCATTAATCTGATTTTGGATCAGCGGTTAGAGAGAGATGGGCGTGGATTTACTTTTAGTCAACATCCATTATAGCGCTGATCTAGGATCAGCTAAAATGTTCAGTTATTATTTTTTATTTTTTATTTTTTTGAGAACTTTTTTTTTATTTTTTTGTGGACTGAATCAATTCGTGGCGGAGGAAATTCATTCGTGGCGGCCCGCCACCAATAAATGCATGTAGAGGAAACACTGGACGGTCAAGCTTTTGTTGTGCATGACTCCATGATTCTGCTAACAATACTATATCATCTGCATAATCTAGATCTTCTAACATGTTCATAATTTGCCACCTGATCCCTGTCTTTCCTCCACTCAGTGTTCTCCTCATTATCCAGTCTACAACTAGTAGGAACAAAAAGCCTGACATCACGCAGCCTTGCTTCACACCTGACTTTACCTCAAACCACTGAGACTTCCTGCTGCCATGCAGTACTGCCACCTTGCAATTCTTGTAGAATGCCTTAACCATTGCAATAAACTTGTCTGGTATTCCATATGCCTTCATGATCTTCCATAGGGTGTCCCTGCTAATAGAGTCAAAGGCTTTCTCATAATCTACAAAAATGAGGTAGAGGCCAGAATTCCATTCAAGTGATTGCTTTATGATATTGCGGAGGATAAAGATCTGTTCTGCTGTGCCTCTGTTCTTCCTAAAGACAGCTTGCTCCTTCCTAAGCCTTTCATCCACTCCATCTCTCAGTCTTCTTACAATACATCTTCCTAGAAGCTTTGCTGGTATTGACATCAAGGTGAGTCCTCTCCAGTTTTCACACTTGGCAAGGTCTCCCTTCTTTGGTAACTTTACAATGAGACCATCTTTCCAATCTTCAGGGACAGTTTCCCAAGCCAACCTGAATATCTTCTCAAGTTCCTTGACAGTGACAGCCTTGTCAGCTTTCAGAACTTCTGCTGTGATGTTGTCCGATCCAGGTGCCTTGTTGTTTAACAGGTCATCCAGTGCGCTCCTAATCTCCTCACTGGAGATGCAATCACTGCAGACAAGAATCTCTTCAACTCCATCGGTATCCACCTCTGCCAGTATCTCTGGTTCTGGGCGATTCAGGACCTCAGCAAAGTGCTCCTTCCATCTCTTCAACACTTCATGTTCTGATGTCAGCAGTTTGCCGTGCTGGTCTTTGATGGCATCCATTTTTCTTGGCTTACAGTTGCAGAGCTTCTTTGTGCTTTCATACACACCTCTCATGTTTCCAGCCTGATATGCATTTTCAGCTTCTCTTGCTAGGCCATCAGCCCACTTCCGTTTGTCACGCTGAAGGCATCTCTTCACTTCTCGTGCTTTCTTCGCAAACTCTGTCTTCATCTGTGCTTTTATCCTCTCAGATTTTGCGTCTTTCTTCTTGAGCATCCTCCTTTCGTCTATTTTCTTCCAGCTGTCTACACTTATCCAGGGCTTGTGTTTCCCCCTCTGGAACCCCAGAACCTTTTCTGCAGCCTCATTGTAGGTCTTCTTAAAGTAGTTCCACCTCTTCTCCATGAGGCCGATGTTCTCCATTTGTGTGTCCACAGTTTCTCTTTCTTCTTCTTCCACTGTCTCAGCTAAACAGCTGAACCGGTTCTTGAGCTCCAAGCTGAATTTCTGGTTCACATCTTTAAGCATCAGCTTTTGGTAGTCATAGCGTTTTCTTCGCTGCTCCTTTTTGCTCACACTGGCTAGTTTCAGCCTGAGGGTTCCAATGACGAGGTGATGGTCACTGTCTGCATCTGCTCCTCGGTAAGCTCGAACATCGGTCACAGATCTCTTGTGCGGGCCGTTGATGGTAAAATGATCTATTTGATTTCTTGTGGTTCCGTCTGGCGAGGTCCATGTGTACTTATGTATATCCTTGTGAGGGAACATCGTTGATGCTATGGCCATGTTGTTGACTTCACACGATGCTACAAATCTTGCTCCGTTTTCGGTTCGGTCACCTTTTAGGACGTGTCTGCCCACAATGCCCTCTTCTCCTTTCATTTGGGTTCCAATCTTCGCATTGAAATCGCCCATGGATATGATCATGTCGTGTTTGGGAATCTCATCGTATACTTTTTGCAGCTGCTCGTAGAACGCATTTTTTATTTCGTCTGAAGAACCGTTCTGTGGTGCATAGGCTTGTACTATAGTAGCTTTAATGTACTTAGAGTACAGTCTTGCTGTTATTATTCTCTCACTTACTGGCTTCCAGCTCATCAGTGATTTTGCAGCATTCTTGCTTAGTATGATGGCCACTCCGTGCTCATGCGTCTCGCTACTTCCAGCATAGATGATCTCTTCCCGTTCGCGGGTCCTCACCTTTCTAAACTCCATCCATCTACACTTACTTACACCAAGAACATCTATACTGTGCTTCCTCATCTCTCTACAAACTTGTGCTGTTTTCCCTGTGCTGTACATGGTTCTAACATTCCAACAACCTATCCTTAACTCCTTCTTTGGGTGAGTAAACATTGTTATCCGGTTGCAGGCTTCCTTGCGGCTTTCACCTGCCACCATCATTATTCTGTCTTCAGGTGAGATGTAGTCCTCACCGGGAACACAGAGTGATGCTGTACTCAGTCCATCAGCCCATGGCGCGTTTAACTCGTTTTCGGTTTCGGTAATTGAATATTTTTTGATGGGGTGGGGTAGTTGGCCCCACGCCCAACCCCCAACCTGGAGGACCAGTTGGACTGCTTGGTCTGCCCCCTCTCCTTTGACCTGTCCGGCTTGGTTAAACCTGCCAGGGTTATAAAATCCCCGCCGGCATAGCTCTCGGGTTCACTGGAGTACACAAGCCTCTCCACCCCGACAAGGTGCAGCCCATGGAGAAGAAGGGAATACTGTGGATTACTAATTGATAAAGACATTTACAGGAAATTGCAGGAACTATTATAAATAGGAACAACATTATTATGTGTACAACATTATTATATGAACAAAATTATTATATGTACAAAACCTTTTGTAGGTAGGACACTATTGGACCTCGGCCCAAATCTAGTACTGAACAAAGTCAAAAGTCAAAAGTCACTTTATTGTCCCATCACTGGGAAATGTGTATTGGGCTTGCACCCCACAGCAGCTAACAAAGAGCAACAGACAATACAGAATGTTAACACACAAACAGAAGGCAGCCTTGATTAAAACAAGAGTGGAAATAAAACGAGCAAGATATGTTCACATTCATCTGGTGCAGTTTAAAAGTTTAACAGAAACAGGAATAAAAGAATGTTTAAATCTATTTAGTCTAGCGCGGGGGACTCTGAACCTCCTCCCAGAGGGCAGCAGTTCATACTCTGCATGTAGGACATGGGAGGGATGATAATTCTATTAGCCTGTCTGAGAGTAGCCTGTTCGAAAATAGACTGCAGGGATGAGTGGTCTTTCACCCCTATGATCTTCCATGCAGTCTGTATCAGTCGGACCAGTTTGGACCTTAGTTGTACAGATAGGTTACCAAACCAAGATGTAATGCCGTATCTGATGAGACTCTCTAAGACAGACTGGTAGAAGAGTAGCATACATTTTTGGTCAACACCATGAACTCTAAGACGGCGTAGGAAGTGTAGTCGTTGTTGTAATCTGCTACAAAGGCTGTCTACATGAGTGCTCCAGGTGAGTGAGTTGTCAATGAAAACCCCAAGATACTTGTAAGAGGTGACCTGAGAGATGGATTGTTTGTGGATGACCACAGGCCTGTGGTCCTCAACACCTCTGGGGTCGAACACCATCTCCTCAGTCTTCTTAACATTTAAAACCAGGCAGTTAACATCACACCATTTAACAAACCTCTGGATTTCAGAATAATAGTCAATTAGGTCACTGTCCTTTTTAATTAAAGCAAGGATGGCAGTGTCATCCGAGAATTTTATGATGCGATTGCTAGGGTAGGTGCTTCTGCACTCGTTTGTGTATAAAGTAAAGAGCACAGGGGAACTGACTATACCCTGTGGAGCCCCAGTGCTTATGGTTCTGGGTTCCGAAAGAGTGCCATTAACACTGACCCGCTGTGTGCGGTTAGTTAAAAAGGAGTGATACCATTTTATAATGAGGGGGGGACATTAAGCCCATTTAACTTCTCAATTAAAAGGTGCGGCTGTATCGTGTTAAAAGCAGAACTGAAATCAACAAATAGGAGTCGGACATAGGAGGTAGGGTCCTCTAAGTGCTTAGATATGAAGTGCACCATGGCTGAGGTTGCATCATCTGTACCTGTGTTACATCTATAAGCAAACTGAAAAGGGTCCAGAGAGCAACTGACTGCATTTTTCACTTTACATATAATGCATTTTTCAAAACATTTCATTACAACAGAAGTCAAAGCGACTGGTCGCAGGTCATTATTTTCCTTGCAGCTAGCCTTCTTAGGAACAGGAATAATGATAGCGTCTTTCCAGATGGACGGAACAGTGTGAGAGTCCAGAGACTTCTGGAAGATAGGACACCAGGCCTCAGCCAGCTCCTCACTGCAGGACTTTAGCATGAGCCCAGAGATGCCATCCGGTCCAGAGGACTTCCTAGGGCGGGTGTTAGAGAACAGTCTCTGTACCTCGCGCTGCTCAATGGTGATACTTGCTTCCAACTCAGGCAGCGCCTGAAGAGCCACTGTTTGCTCCATCGAGAAGTCGGCAGTCTCAAACCTGGCATAAAAATTGTTAAGTTCATTGGCTTTTTCACCCTCGTTTAGGACACTAAGGCACCTTTTAGCTGGGGCCATGTTAGTCATATATTTCATGGAGTCCCATAGTTTTTTTGTGTTCATAGAAGAGCAGTGGGATTCAAATGTCTCTTTCTGTTTCCTCTTGGCCCCCCTTAATTTGTGATTCAGTTCTTTTTGGATGTTCCTCATGGCCAAAAGATCCTTATTCCTGAATGCAATTCTCTTCTGAACTATGCACTTTTTGATTTCCTTCGTGATATGGGATTTGTTGTTAGGGTACACAGTTATAGATTTCAGGGGTAACACGTTATCTCTGCAAAACTTTATATAATCTGTAATGGTGTCAGTAGCCTCTTCAAGGTCCAGACCGTGAAAGAGGTCCCAGTCGGTACAGGAAAAGCAGCCTTTTAGGGTTTCAATGCCATCATCATTCCAGACATGAACTGTTTTAACTTGGGGTTTGCTACTTTTAAGCAGAGATTTATACGTGGGAATTAGCTGGACAACATTGTGGTCGGCGTTACCTAACGGGGGTTTAGCCCTGGCAGTGTAGGCGTCCTTAACATTACCATAACATTTATCAAGGATTCGTTCACCTCGCGTGTTACACTTAACATACTGCGTAAATCCAGGCAGCGCAGACTCAAGCTTACAGTGGTTAAAGTCGCCGGCAATAAAACAAGGTGCTTCAGGTGTGCGTTTCAATTGTCTGTGCACACAGTCTGCTATCGCGCTGGCTGCTCTAGCAGCATTACCACTCGGTGGAATGTAAACTGTACATAGTACAATATTACCGAACTCTCGAGGAAGATAAAAGGGCCTGAGGCTTAAACATACCAGCTCAATGTCAGGGTTGCAGACAGACTCTCTTGTAGTGAATTGGGAGCACCACTTCTGGTTGATGAAGACGCAGGTGCCTCCTCCTATACGCTTCCCGGAGTTTGAGTTCCGATCGGAGCGCACGAGAGAGAAGCCCTCAAGGTCCACAAGCGAGTCCGGTACGTCTTTCTGTAGCCAGGTCTCGGTGAAAACGAGCAGACACGAGTGACCCCCCATGCTAAACCATTTGGAAGTACAGTATACTAGGACTCCAATTCAGACACACTGGGGGGATGTCACAAATCTACTAACTCTAATTATGTAAAATACAAATAAATAAATAAACAAGAATGTGTTGTGTAACAACTCCCCCAAGATTCCCCTCCACCACAGAGAGACTAAACTGTCCTTCTGAAAGAGACTACACTGACATCCTCCATCCCAGACAGACTACAATGACCACTATCACAGTGTGACATGGGAGAGTTACTCCATATGAGAGTGGAGAAACCTATTCTTCAGGTAGCATCTGTTCCTGATGTTGTGGACTACTCTTTTATCAACAATTTCACAGTATTGCCCATTGGTGGCAGTTGACTTCATACCTATCCCAACAAGTTGGCGTGGTTCCCCAACACATTCATGATGTAGGAACAGGAGGGTGTCAGTGATGGCTGAGGGTGGGAAGAGAAGCGTTGCTCCCTCCTTGTACTCTTCACAGCCTGTCAGGGGATCTTCTCTGTGGAGTGGCAGGAACATGGTCGATTCAAACAGGAGCTGTGGATTCTCTAAAAATAAAAGACATCAAGTATTAAGGTAGGCTATAGATTCCCATCAATATTTTTTATACAAGGTCTTTCAGTAAGACTATTTTACCTGACATGGTAGCCCATATGCCTGTGATTTTCACCGGTTGCCTGTGGTTCCTGTCTTCACCAAGTAGGGTTGGGGTTGTCTCCACAAATGACCCAACTCTGATAGTCTTTATATCAAATCTGAGAATGAAATTCAGTATGCTAATTATAAAAGGGGTATCATTTAGATTGTTTTTAATTTATTATTTTAGATAATTCATTATTTTAAAATATTATTTTCTTTAGATAAACAATACTAAAATAAAAAATCTAAATTAGATGCTATTGATACTGCATAGAAACACATTGATATAATATACTTGTATGTTTCAGGGGACAATGTTGCACTCTGATATTTAGTGTGTCTCTGTGCTGCTTGCCCAGCAAGAGGGTTGTCAATATTTTGGATGACAGGCTTTCCCCTTTCCAAACCTAGGAAATAAAACAGCATGCATATGATTCAAAGAATGCTCTCTTACAAGAAGTTAATACTGACTTATTTGATAATTAATTGTATTAAATATTGTATTGAAATAATTAATACATTTATGATCAACCCCACCCTACCATACCTTTGGTCCGAGGAAGACCTGTTCCTGTGTCAGGATTCTATTCTCCATCCTCTCCATTAGATCAGGTTGCCGCATATTTTTTGACACCTGTAGTTTTGACAGCTCTGGCAACACCTCGTTTCCATGCTGCCTTAAGCCTGTTTTGGAACGAGTTATATTTTGGTACCAACATTCTAGATATCTTTGGTATAACTGACATGCAGGAAATAATACTGTACATGATAAATACAGATAATACAGTTACTTAAGTAAATAAACACATTTTGAAGTAGATGTTCCTACCAAGCCCTCGTCTTTGCCGAAGATCAGTGGCCGATACTAATGCGACTGAACCAGATGCTCTGTATACAGGGGCATAGCCTGGCAGCCCGTGTACAGGTGTATTGTCTGCCACATGATTGGGTGCTGACAATGTGGTGATGGAATCCAAGACTGCAATCCTCTTGACCATGGTCTTCTCCATACTAACACCATTCTTGTGAGCGATGACTGAAGTACAACATTCATATAAAACAATTAGCTTTAAGCACCTATATGGCCTTGCAAATTAAATACTGTATGTGTAGTTACATTTACCCATGTCCTTGACCCTGTGGTGGTATCGTTCAAAGCGGTTGCAGTCTCCAATCATGGGGTGGCCCAGCACATCTGTTTGCTCTCCAGTGTGATAGCCACAATGAATGTTGGCACGGTTTGCAACATCTGCTTTCCATATCTTAAAGAAAATATGACACCAAAATGTAGGGATGCACGATATGCATCTTTTTCCTACCGATACCGATGTTTACCCGCTTCTCATGGCCGATAACCGATATGATAACCGATATGAGAACAGATATAATTTCACAGTTGATAACCTGTAGTTCATGCACACCTGAAGGTAAGAAAGGCTATGTAGTGAGCAAAGATTGATGATTTAATATTCCATAGTGATCTCACCAAATCTAACTTACATCACTATTGTTAACACAACAAAGAGAACACTTCTGACTCTTCAAATGTTCATTTATTATTTCCTCTAACAAACAGAATCTGTTATAGACAGTGCACAATACTTTTTTTAGCCAAGATCTGACCTCCTTTTATGAAAACAAAAAAGGCTAACCTAAGTGTCAAAAAAGTGTCAAAAATAAAGTGCATCTTGTCTATCCCTGTAAATTGAAAATGCATAAATAAAATATCAAAAAATAAAATAAAGTGCATCAGTCAATACAAAAATAAAGACTTTTAAAGAACCAAAAGTGTTATAGAACTTTTACAGAAACTAGTGCCAAATGGCTGCTTAGTCTGCAGATAAACAGAATGACACAAGGCGCATAGTAGGCTACACTAGTATGCTTAATAAAGCAACTGAAAAGGGCTGGGCTATGCTACTTTTAGTGCATGAGGATGAGGTAGGTTGTGATAAAGCCCATCAAACGTTTTGCATACGCTAGTATCGATCAGACTATGGATGTGTGTGGCGACTGTATCATACAGAGCAGGCAGGCACACGTCTGCAAAATAGCGGCGGCTTGGGAGTGTATACCGGGGCTCTAAATGTGAAATTAGCTGGCGAAATCCTTTATCTTCTACTACAGAGAAAGGCTGGTCGTCGAGGGCCATAAACTCCATTATTCTTTCATTGATTGCTTGAGCCTTTGAGCTGTCTCGAGTAAAGCTTTTTTTCTCGCGGCTAGGCTACCTTCTGCTACTAGCAGTGTTTCCTCTACATGCATTTCATCGTGGCGGGCCGACGGTATGATATGGCACGTGTGTGGTGGTCTTGCGGCCTGTCTCGTTCCAGCGAGTCAACTCGTATACATTGTGCGCTCTGCGCTGCGGGCTAACGATCTTGTAACTTCGCAAACAATAGCAGCATTTAAAATGTTTTTTAAAAAAGTTTAGTTTATGTTCAACTGGAAAAGGTAGTGAGCACAGAATTTCGTGTTTTGAATCTGCTAAAATTGCCTTTTAAAAAAGCCTGGAGCAGGAGAGAAGAGTGGAGCAGCAGAGAAAAGAGTAGCAGGAGAGAAGGGTGGAGGAGAGAAGAGTGGAGCAGCAGAGAAGAGTGGAGGAGAGAAGAGTGGAGGAGAGAAGAGTGGAGCAGCAGAGAAGAGTGGAGGAGAGAAGAGTGGAGCAGCAGAGAAGAGTGGAGCAGCAGAGAAGCAGGGAGACAAAGGAAAACACAGACTCTCAGGCTGGGACCCTAAATGGGCAGAGAACAGGAAGTTCCCATGGCTGTACAACAGTGACCGTGGTGAGTATACTATTTACACCATATCATGCACTTCAGAATATTTCAGTGCAATATGACCAATAATGCCAATTTACTCTGTCCTTACAGGAATGTTTTGCCGCTTATGTCGGCAACATAAACAGACCCCAAAGGGAGGACCAGCAGGAGCCAATCGGCCATTTATAGAGACAGGCAGCCAACAATAATAGGCTTGATCAATTGGACAGGCATGCGACTCTAGTTACAACAACCATAAAGCCACCATAATGATAATGAAAAGAAGGGGAGACGATTTTTTTATTGACAACGGAATTACATGCTGGAAAAACATGCAGACACAGACAATAAGAGACACACGGGAGAAGTACAGGAAAACATTTTATTTTTTTGGGCCATCCTCGAGTTTTGGCTGAAATTACGTCGTTGTTTTGAGCGCGCGTGCACGTTTCATGCGCGTGCACGCGAAAAAATCGCTGCGCGCGCGGTCAGCACTACCCGCCACCATTGTAAAAATTCCTGGAGGAAACACTGACTAGTGCTTGATATTCCTTCCATACAGCGTGCTTGCAATGGTGAATCTTAAGGTGACTTATGAGATTCGTTGTGTTGTAACTCGTAGACCTTTGCCCTCCTCTCCGAACTTTTGTCGAACATGTATTGCAAATTGCAAGCGCACTATCTGCCTCAGAAACTCTGAAGAATGTCCACACCGGGTAAGACATGTTTCGCTCTCGTCTCTACACTGCGTGGCTGTAAATATTTCCGGCTTCATATTATCGGCTCTATATCGGCTAAAATGTAATAAAACCGATAAATATTTAATAACATTAATTTCCCATTATCGGGCCGATAAATATCGGTGCCGATAATATCGTGCATCCCTACCAAAATGTACTTACTTCTGCTAAATGGTGTTAATATGAGTTAATATGTTAATATGAATTAATATCTAATCAAACCACACTGTTTTGATGCAAAATCCTGTAAGAAAAATAATATATATATAATAATGATATCAATAATAACTCACCCTCTCGAAAAGTTTGTGGTGGTCACATATCTCGACCTGGAGTTGCCTTGCTTCGTCATCCGTCAAACTAGCTGATCAGATCAAAGCCAAGTATCCACTCAGCAAGATGTTGACTTTAGTCACTAGTCGGCAGGTGTTGCGGCCAATGTATTCAACAGAGGCTGCTGTAAATGCCTCAGGGCAACACATGACATCTCTGGCTATGATGGGCCACATCTGAATGAGATGGAGTACCTCACAGCCAGTGGCACATGCCAAGTGATGAACATCTGGGAGCTGAAAGTATAATGTGGTGTGTAATGCAATTTCATTCAGAGCTGTTCACACTTCTCACAGGACATGGACTTTGATGACAAAAATGTACTATTTAGTGATCTTAAAACAGTTGCTTGTTATATTAAGTGTGTTCTTCACTTCAACTTCCGTAATATGGAGAAAAAAAACAACAAATTCTAGCGCAATTCAGGATTTGCAGAGAAGAGGACCAAATCACCAGCGGGTGTCACATATAACAAACAGGCAGACTATTAGAGAGAAAGCTAGTTCCCATTGACTTTGGTTGTTCTTTACTGAAGTCAATGGGGACTAGCTTTCACTCAAGTAGTGCTGGCAACCTCCCTGTGTGTTATATGGACAAACTGCACCTGTGTTTCAAGTGGCATGTCGGTGAGGAGATGACACAAGTTTCATTTTTGGGTAAACTGTTCCTTTAACAATTAAATACACCGGCGTCAAAATGTATAACTGTGACTTACCTGCTTGAGCCAGTGTGGTCTGTCAATTGCAACAATCAGATTGGATACGAACAGTTGCAATTGTGTCTTGATGTTGCCCCAAATTAGACTTATTTGGAGTCTTCCAACACCAAGGGCATCTAAGTGGAAGTGATCGATTCTTGTCTGTAACAAAATACAAAGCCAACAGTTGTATTGCTTTTACATGGTTTTATCATTATATGCTTTCTATTTGAATCATTTTTAACACAAGGCAGAGCAGGAGATTTTCAGTCCATTAGTATGTTTTTCTTAGTTGCAACCATTTCCAGCAACATGGCAAAAACATATACCTTGCTCTGAGCTTCATTAGGCTTCATTCATGCATGTATAGACAGAGCTTACATTAAAACATTTACCTGAATGTGCGGTTCAATGACAATGTCATCAGAGAAAAGCTGGTTGTTTTGGCTGAACAAGGTCCCAGTCTCTGTTTCTTGTCGTTTCCTCTCCACTACACCCATCTCAGACATGCCAGCGATAATGATGTTGGTGTTGGACTTTGTTCTGCGGGGTGCTTCACTGGCAACATGTGGGTTGGAGAGGTCGGCCTTGTCGACTGTGCAAATTCTGCATCTAAGAGAGAGACATCATTTTAATAAGGGATGCATTTGAAAGATTTCACACAATGTACATAACCAAGAAGACCAAATGGCCATACTGAATCTAACCGTTTGTTTGCGGTGGAAGACAAACAGTTTGCACAGTGGTTTGCCTGGGGCATATCGGCATTGATCTCCCCAATTCCTCCACATACAAACACATTGCCTCCATAGTAAGGGCAGTTTGCATAATACCCCTCCTGTAGTCTGCGTATGTATGGAGAAATGGCATTCATGCACTGCTCAAATGATGTTCCTGATTTGGAAAGAAGATATATCTCAATCTCACATGAACCATGACTTAGACATTTTAACCATTTGTTCAAATGTGCTGATTATTATGCTACCTGGTTCTCCAAGGCCTATGATGCCCATGTGCTCCCTTTTTGCCGCCTCAGAGCGGGGCAGGTTACCGACTGAAAAGTACATTCCGTTAGTGGAATGGTACTTCCTCCTGTACAGCCCAAATCCATCAAAATATAAATGGATGTAGAGTGGCAGAACTGGTACCCCTTTAACGAAAACAATTTTAATTTTATGGCAACCATTACTTCATGCATGTTCTTGTTCAGCTTACTCACAGCAACCTATCATATTTGATAAGCCATGAAACTATGACTTAACAGTGCCAATGAAAAGCAGTAGTACAATATCATGGTAAGCTTTTTAGCCTACCTGTGGGTAGTTCTATTTCTGGCTGCCCTTCACTACAATGAGCAGGGAGAGTTGCTACATCTTTGATGTATCTGCTGCTTGGCTCTTCAAATGCAGTGGCAGAGTGGTTGCTGTATATGTAGTAGCCAGTGAACTGTGGAATCTGAGGTATTTTCTGAACCACAGTATCCACTTTGATGGACTCAAAAGCATCAGATATAAATAGTTGTTCTCTAACAGGTGTTAGACTGTGGAACTGTTGATGATTCCTCATCTCAAGGCCACGGAAAAGTATTCTGCACCTGAGCACTAGATCCTGGATGGAGCTGTCAAATGCTATGGACTCCACTCTTGCAAGACGCGATCTGCGGTCGATGTTGATTTTGATTATGTCACGGGCAGTTACCTTGAAATATGAAAAATGAATCAAGGTACACAAACTGATGACATGCACCTTTTTGGGTGGGCGCTCTTTACCACATTTAAGGGCAGTTACCTTCCCTACATTGGTGCCAATACACTGTATTCCAAAGAGTTTGCTCTCATGAAATAGCCTGGTGTTACAGGCGTCTCTATGGCAGTCGGTCACTGGCACAAAAGTCATTTTTGCCATATGCTTGTTGTTCTCCAAAGTTTTTGCCACTGTTTTCTCCATGTCAAAATAATAAAAAGAAGAATCTTCTCCATGCACACTAATAGGCACCGTAGGCAGTTTTTTTCTGATATTCTGAAATAAGGAATAGCAGTGGAATTACATAAATACAGTATATGGTCTTATAGTGATAGCTATTTCATTAGCATAGATTGTATCACTATAGCCTACCTTGAGAGCACTGACATTAGGTGGGACGTCCTCCTTCTTGAAACTCTCATGTGATATGATTTCAAGTAAACTTGAAGAGACGCTATCCCTCAATTGAAGAAAAGAGCCAGTTGCTT
The DNA here is from genome assembly GCF_963989245.1 of Nansenia antarctica. Lineage (NCBI taxonomy): Eukaryota > Metazoa > Chordata > Actinopteri > Argentiniformes > Microstomatidae > Nansenia > Nansenia antarctica. The sequence continues at coordinate 30,850,328 of NC_137683.1, read as the reverse complement.
GTGGAGGGAGTGCAGACGAGGACAGTGAACAAATGGTTCATAAATTACAGGTATACTTTTTAAAAAATATAATAATATAGTATGTTACACACGTTGATGGCACTTGTTGTATTACTTAATTTACATTTTAAAAATGTATCTGGGGCATCTGAGATACTGTGTGAGTCTTACAAGAACAAAAGAAAAGTACCATACCCCTGGATAGGGATGGGAATCGAGAACCAGTTCCAGTTGAGAACCGATAACAAAATGGAATCGGAAATGTTATCGTATGCCTCTGAGCTTATCAATTCCTATTATCAATGCCACGGCATGTGATGCTGAAGCGAAAAAAGCAGAACTTAAAGGAGTGTTTCACCGCTGGGAAGATGGTCTGTCACTGAAACTGGCCTGTCTATGGAGTAGAAAGGTGTAAATATACTTGAAATTAGTGCTACCTGACCAGAGTAAAAGCGTGGCAAAATGCCCTTTTACAGAAATGGCAGAAGAAATACAACACCCAGAATGCAGTGGGGTTCTCCCCCTTTCCAAGGCCACTCCCCATGCCTCTTATTGGACCAGAGCAGAGCACCCACAGGCCACTCTGATTGGACCAGAGCACAGCTAGTGTGTATAACATTATTATTACCCATTTAAAACCTAAAATGTAATGATAGAAAGCTGGTTGAAAATGGGTGAAGCCGTCTTTTAACTGCGAGGGCAGAGTAGCCTCCGCACTATAGTCTCACCAAACAAGAGAAAATCTACTTCAAAGCCCATTGCACACCGTTTCACACCACTTTGAGGAAACATTCAAGTCATTAATATCTGTCTTTTTTCGATTGCAGATACAGCATGTTCAATGCTCTCAAGAAACGGGCCGAGAGGAAGATCCTGCCAACCTCCACAGAGGCTGAAGTGAAACATTTGGTTCAGAGAGCCACCAAGCTTGCTTTCAAGCATATGTGACGCGATCTGGTGGTTTTGCAAAACGGGCGCAAAGTGCAAAGGCTTAAAATTTGCGTTCAAAGTTTTTCTGACCAAAAAAAATCTGATTTCGTTTTTTTGTCCCCCATGAGGGGGAGTGGTTGGGGGTGGGGTTGACCAGCTATTGTTACCGCCCATTACCTGCCGGTGTGAAGGTGTGAAAAAGTCCCAAATCTTTGAAGGGATTTTTCTCAGGATTTAGTTTTCAGGGTTAACAAGTTTCAAATACTCATGTCGTCTTACATTTTTTCCCGATGTCTATGTATGACAAATCATTTGAAAACTTACAATCTGTAGTATCCACATGACATGCATTTTTTGTCCTGGGACACACCAATTGAATTATTATTAACTAATTCATAATGTAAAATATATAATAGGATAATTCATTATTATACTTCAATTATTCCAATTGGAAGATCGCCTGACTGTCTTAAGACATTGATATTCAGTGTCTTAAGACATCTCAAGATGTTCTGTGTCTTCAAGACACAGAAAATATGGCTCTTATGCTCCATGTCTTAAGTGAGTGAATGAGTGCATGTCTTCAGGTTAGGTCTTAAGACGACTTAAGACATCTTGACAGACAAAATGTCTTATTTTGGTTAATTAAGACATCTTAAGACATCTCAAGACAAGGTGATGGCTGGGTATGTAGATGAATGTCATGTATGATAACGCAGCAAGCTAGCTTGAAAGGGAGCTGCCAGTCAAGTGTGCAAAGTCCACGCCCATACAGCCCTCTCTGTCTGACCAGGGAGTAGAGCCTATGTCTACTTTCCAGACCCTTTAATTGAACTGGTTGGCTGTCATTTATAATTGACTCTGCACTGTTTGTGCCTCCATTGTTTCTAGCTGCAGGTCCTCTTCAGCTCATGTAACCATGTATGAACCAGAGTCGACAGAGTCCCCCGGATCTGGCTGTGGTTCTCCAGCCCTGAAAATCACATGGTGGGGTCCAGAGATGGTGGCAGTGAAGCTGGAGGAAGAAGATGTAGAGGAGAATGGTGCGATGGTGAAAGAAGAAGTGGAGGAGAAGAGAGTGATGGTGAAAGAAGAGGACAGAGGAGGTGTAATGCAGAAGGGTGTGATGGTGAAAGAAGAGGACGGAGGAGAAGAAGAAATGAGGGAGGAGGGAGTGATGGTGAAACAAGAGGTCGGAGTAGAAGTGGAGATGGAAGACAGTGAGATAGTTGGTAAGTCTTTGTTGTATAGTGGTGAGTGTCATTGCACTGCTGTAAAAATCAGTGCTGCCAGTTCACTGTAAGTCAGTCAGTACATGCATAGTCTGACAGTCCTGGTCTCTCCCCTTGTGTGGGATTGATATAAAGTGTTTCCTCCAGGAAATGTCACATTAGTGGCGTTGAGGCCAATCCTAGCATGCATTTTTTTCCGCGTGCACGTGCGCTCAAAACAATGATGTAATTTCACCAAAAACTAGAGGGAGCGTGGCAAAAGAATTAAATAAAAATAGCGGTTAAACCATTAAAGCCGAGCAGCGATGTTTTATATAGAAGGTGATCAAATACCAAGATATCCTGAAAATGGTCGGGGCCGACAATCGTAAATGTTGTATGTGTTCAATATTTACGACTAAAAATCCTTATGTGTGTGGGCAACTCCCGACTAGGGTTGCCAGATGGGCTCGGGTTTGTTGGTTGGAATTAGCGGTTTTAGACTGTGGTTAGGGTGGAAAATGTCAATCCCACCTGGCAACCCTGTTCGCGAGTCCGATTGTGACGTGGATGGAATGTAGCCAATCAAGAAGCGAGCTGACTTCTTCTTTTCGGATGGGAATATCGGCGCACACCACACACAATACGATCGAGGCTGTTCAATACAATATTTTTTATCTTCATGTGTGGGGTCTGTCTCAGATAAAAAAAATCTGTTAAGATTTAGAAAATCCTTATGTGTGTACCGGGCTTTAGTGGACTGAATCAATTAGTGGCGGAGAAAATTCATTCGTGGTGGCCCGCCACAAATCAATGCATATAGAGGAAACACTGATATATCAGGGCTTGTTCTCCAGTCTAACCTAGTCCTGGGCTATAGGACTGCAACATTTAAACACATTTTAATCAAATAGCTGGAGCCACCAAATCCATCTAAATGCAGGGATTAAAGTTCTCCGTCGTTCATCCGCTATGGCTGTGGGCTATATCCTTGCTGCAAGAGGATTGAGAATAACTGCTTGAAGTTTGCCACCTACGGACCCACCAGACACTGAACCTACGGACCCACCAGACACTGAACCTACGGACCCACCAGACACTGAACCTACGGACCCACCAGACACTGAACCTACGGACCCACCAGACACTGCGTATCGTCTGTGGTGATGCTCGGCCCGGCCTGGACTGCAGCCATCTTCAGTTGTTGTTTGGTTTGAGGTCTTTTTGCCTAAAATCATCTTATCATTAGGAGATTAAATACGTAAATATGTTCAATTGGATTTAAATCTGATGATTGACTTGGCCAGTCAAGAACTTTCCACTTTTTGGTCCTTAAAAGTCCCTAGTTTCTATGGCAGCCTTGAATTTCCTTGACACCTCTTTAGTCCTCATGTTGACAGACATCACATATTTTTGCACCTGCACATCATTTCTTTATAATGTAGTTTTCCTACTAGACGCATGATTCCCTCTAAACCAACATATGGAATTGGTAAATATAAACCTGTTATGTCAGATAAAAAAGACTGGTTATGATTAAATAAAGATTTAATGGTAAAAAAATAAATATATACATATATATATATATGTTACGGTACATGTGGGAATACGGTACATGTGGGAAAACTAGGGTTAGGGTTAGGTGCTAGGGTGACTTGGTACATGCTGGCATGTCTAACCCTAACCCTAACCTTAACCCTAACCCTACGCCTAACCGTAGCACCTAACCCTAACCCTAGTTTTCCCACATGTACCGTAACATATATATCCAAAATTGCACAAGGGGTTCACATACTTTCAAGCAGCACTGTGTTTGTCACCACCCGGGTGCTCAGTGACATACCTCCAAACACACAGGACAGATAACACCCTTTAGGGGACAGGTATACTATTATATATTAAAAGTGACTATTATATTAATTGTATTGGTCTGAAAGTTAAATTGGAGAAGGTGGGTAAATCACCGTACCTGCATGGCTCCAGCAGTGTTTCCAAGTTTGCCAGCCTGTCATATTCAGCTGAGGCTCCAGGGTTCCCTTGGGGGTCTTAAAGTCTTAAATATGAGTGTGTAAGTCTTAAATATGAGTGGGTAAGTCTTAAGTATGAGTGGGTAAGTCTTAATAATGTATTCGGATTAGGAAATTGCGATAACCTCTCTGTATTGCTTTTAAATCGCTTTTTCCGTTCTGAAACGTAAGTAGTATGGTAATTAGCAGTATGGTAATTATTCTATCAGCTCCCCCCGACGCCCCCAACAATAGTATGGAAATAAACTGGAAACAACACACTAGTTTGCAGCCCCCGGTGAGAGCTTTTCGGCGAACACACAGGTAGCAAACAAGGTGGTGCTGTGGGCGCTACATACCGCAGCCAAACATCAATCCTACCGCAAAGATGGCATAGGTGAGCTTTTTAAAAACATGTTCCCAGATCCCGATATCACAAAAACGTTTGCATCCGGTGGTGACAAAACATCATACGAAGGGCACATCAAGAGAGAACTCGGCTGCGTTCGTAAATTCGCTCTGAGAGCGCCGGAGGGCACACTGGGCTCAACGTCATAAAGGGACCAAGTCATTTGATTGGACAAGATGCATTCCAAGACTGCTGATCAGATTTCCAGAGCAAATTTAGGAACACAGCCCTCGCCGTTGTACTGATGATGGACATGCAACAGCGCGGGACTTGGTGGAACATGTCAAAGTAAGTAATGATATATTTATAATTAAATATGTGTATTTATTTAGCAAGTATTGGTATTAGCATTAACAATGCTGTGTGATCTGTTCTGTTGCATATAGAACAATGACAATGTAAATTAGCCTATTCTATACATTTCTTGATTCATTTCTATTGCTTATCAACACAATACTAGATATAATAGAATAAATTACAGAATTATTTCTCGGGAGTGTGTGAACCAACCAGTAAATGTTTATTTATTAGCAAGTATTACTTAATTTTGACTGTCACATTCATTGATTCTTTTCATTAGCAATGCTATGTCAAAGTAACTAATCAATAGATTATTGATCATTAAATGTTTATTTAATTGTTTAAACTAGGCCTGCTTGGAGGTGCTCAGCTTGCTGCCGTGGGGAGCTGTGGACTCCACACATTACACAACTCTGCCAAACCTCAAAGTCAATGGGGTACCAGTTCTGTTTACTGTCATGTTTGTTCTTATTTGATCATGAATACATTTGCTGTTATGTTCGTTCTTATGCTGAACATTAATAAACTTACTTTGTAAGTAATTCTGGTACTTATTTCTTCTTTCCTTCATATTTTTTTTTTGCCGGTATGGCTGTGAAATAAGTATACAATTCTATTAAAAGTGGTCTTAAAAAGGTATCTTAAATTTGACTTGTTGAAGCCTGCAGGAACCTTGGGTTAGCATGGCTAAGTGTTGCTTCTGCTGTGCCAGCGTTGCCTTCAGTGGGTCTTTGTTGTGTTGGACCCGCGTTATCATTTAGAGAGTTGAGGTCCAGCGTGTTGGTGCATCCTGGACCAGTGACGCCACTTCTTGCCTCGCTTGTTGAACTTTCAGCTCTGCTGTATTTGCAGGACTGTGTCGGCCTGTGAGGCAGTGTTCACCGCGTTTTGAGTATTCTGTTTGTTTGTTTTTTCAAATATATTTATTGTTTTCCTTGAGAGTAGAACAACACAACATCCAACAAGAATGACAGACACACATTAATACCCACATCACAATCTAGAAAAAAAACAAAAAGCAAAACAAAACGGAACGAAACAAAAAACAACAAAAAATGCTAAACAAACAAAAAACACAGAGGTGCTACCAGAGGGCAAGACAAACAAAATACATGTTAACAATATTCTGATCAGGTAAAGATAGGGCATAGGTTGGTTGGGATATGTTACAAATAGAGCACCTTGTCAAACGTGTGATTGTACATAGAGCTCTCTGTATCACCCAGAGTTCCCCATGTTAGCTAATAAGTTCCCCACATCATTTTGCTGGACATATTCCATATCTTTTTAAAGGAGTCTTGCGTGAGTATTCTGTAACCTTAACAACGGGATTCTATCCTAACCGTCATACATTGTAACCGTTATCATACATTGTATAACGTATAACGTTATCGTCTACTTGTTCAACAAGTTGTGTATACTGTAGCATTTAATAATGGCGAATAAAATGCAACTACTTGCCTTAGCTTTAGCGTTTGAGGAGGAGGAGGAGGAGGTTGCTCCAGAACAGAACGTTTATGGATGCATGACATCCTCCGCAATAGGGAATCGCAGGGGGCTTTCCGCAACCTGGTCCAGACTACGTCGTCATGATTACAAAGATGCCACTTGAAATGCAGAAATCCAAGTTTATGAAATCCAAGTTTATTCATTATACACCAGTGGAGGCTCCTCCATAGAGGTGGAGGAGGCCTGGCCTCCCCAATAATTTGAGAGAAGAGAGAGATTTAAAAAAGCAATAATTATATTTATTTTATTTATTTATTTAACAAAAAACATATATAATTTTTTAAATATTAATATTATTTCCGTTTTGTTCATAAATCTGAATTTTTCCATGGCTTAAACCCAATATTGCAATTGTAAAGCACCTACAGGCCAGAATCCCTATCTGTTTGTATTGAGGGAGGCCAGGCCTCCCCAGGAAAGTGGTTTCTCATAGAAGTCAATGTAATGCAATTTTTTTCATGGCAATATGTGATGGGCCAAATCACTGAAAATGGGTGGGCAAGGGAGGCCTGGCCTCACCATGCATTGAGTCCAGGGCTGAAAGATTTACATTTTGTTCGTCCAATCACATGAAGCCATTTTGAGAATTCGCCAGTCACTTCAGTCAAAGAAACACTCGCCATAGTGGCTACGAGTGTCCTATCAACTTGTCCTAATTTGGCCAAATACTTTTGCTTAAAATGACCTCGGAAGTCGGCGAGATTCTGGCGCGATTTATACATCGAATAGGTAGACAACAATTAGGATTTATTGAACAGTTTTATTTTTAATGTAGTCGATTTCGTTTTATTACAAGTCAATTTAATATTCTTCCATATCAAATTACTGCATTTTTTAACATTCTTTGTTGCTCTGTGAGTGAAGCGAGCAAGCGGAAAAAAATTGGCCTCCTCAATTCTGGAAGTCACGTTCACGAATTCACGAAGTCATGTTCGCCTAGTATTTGACTGCCTGTAGCCCAGTCACGAATGGTCCCGATATTGTAGCTTCAGACGGAAGAAGTTGGTTTTGATTGTGCTTCCTGTAGCAAGCCCATGTTATGTTATTGCTCATATATATTTATTTGAATCCTGTTATTTTACCAGCTGCTAAGACAACAATATAGTAAGATAGATATTTGGCCCCCCAAATCATGTTCAGTGTAGTGTGAAACAGCAATCACGAGTTGCACTGGTAGTGCTACATTGTTTTTGTCCATCTTGGTGGGACTTTTATTATTATTATTATAACCTTTATTTTACCAGGCGAGACAATTAAGAACAAAATTCTTATTTACAATGCCGGCCTGTATAATTCCTCATAAGGGGAAAGGGGAGGAGGGCTGAAAGATAAAACATGTTAAAAACAAAGCACTTAAAACCACAATTAAATCGACAATTGAGATGCCACAAAACAACAATAAGCATTAAACACATGCATGTAACACAAACAATACAACAAAAGCACTAACGGACATCAAGAATGGAATACAACAGTAAGCACAAAAAGCAGACAGGCAACACAAGACAATACAATACAACAAAACGCACTGGGACACAGCCAAGCAAACACAACAATACAGCAGTAAGCACTGATACACAGTCAGGAAAGACAATAATACAACAATAAGCGCTGGGACACGACCAATCAACACAGCGATACAACATAGACACTAAGACTTTGGAAATCGAAAAATAAATAATCAAGTACAAATCAAGATAGATAATGTTGAAATTGAAAGAGTTTATGAAAACAAATTTTTGGGAGTTGTTATAGACCACAAACTATGTTGGAAAACACACATAAACTACTTAAAGACTAAAATATCAAAGTCTATTGCAATACTGCATAAAACAAAAGACATACTTAATCCAAATTCATTACACATATTGTACCGCTCTCTAATAGTTCCATACATAACCTACTGTGTGGAAGTGTGGGGAAACACATACAAAACAATCACAAATCCAATTTATTTACTACAGAAAAGAGCTATACGAATTATAAACAGAGCTGCCTATCAAGAACCAACTAACAAATTATTCATAAACACCTATGATCTCAAATTTAAAGAATTGGTGGACTTCAAAATGGCACAAGTCATGTATAAAGTAAAAAATAAGATGCTTCCAGACTGTATCCAGAGACTATTTCAAGTTAGACAGAGTAATTATGAACTCAGAGGAATATGTATGTTTATGAAAACAAAGATTAGAACAAATGCAAAACAAAGATGTATAACAGTTAAAGGAGTTAATTTATGGAATACTTTTGAAAAGGAAATGAAAATGTGTAGTACATTAAAAGGATTTAAAAAATTATTTAAAAATAAGATGATTAACAAGTATAAAACAGGTTTAAATATAGTTTTTGTTTGGTATTTTTATTTTATTTTTTGAACTTTTTGTTGACATGCGTAAGTGACATTTTGTTTATAAAAGTTTCAATGTTCTGATTATGCATTCATGGGGGGACATGCATACATGTAACAAGGGTAGGTGCAATAAGCCACGGCTTCAGCCTACACCTTTTTGGCCCTGATGTTATAAATTGTGACTATGTACATTTTCTTATATCTGTATTGTGAATTGTATAGGGGACCAAAATAAACATTCTCAATCAAAAAAAGACAGCCAGTAAACAAACCAATACAACAATACACACTGAGACACAGTCAAGCAAACATAAATACGGTACAACAATAACCACTGAGACACAGCCACCAAATACAACAACAGCAATAAGCACTTACGAAACAGGCCAACAAACATTAGAAAACAGTATTAACATTAACACAGAAAAGCTTAAAAGCAGAGAATGAGCAGACATGAGTGTATGGGGACATAAAAACAAGTGCAGGTGGACAGAGGGGGTGTGTAAAGGGAGTGATACAAGTGCTGCCCTACAGAGAAGAGAAGCATGTGCAGGAATCAGTGAGGGTGTCTGAAATAGTGAGTCTGAAGGCAGAGAGGGAGATGAGTTTATCCAGTTTCAGTTTTTTTTTGCAGAGCATTCCAGTCAGGGGTCAGCAAACTGGAATGATGCACGGCCAAGGGAAGTGGTGGATTTGGGAATTTTTAGTTGGATGTGGAGTGAGGATCGGGTGTTGCGAGTGACAGGCAGAGGGTGAAGCAGGGGACACAGATAGGGGGGTGATAGGTGGAGGAGGGTTTTATAGATGAGGGTGAGCCAGTGCAAGTGACGGCAGGTGTGAAGGGAGGGCCAGTTGACCAGGGAGTAAAGAGTGCAGTGGTGGGTACTGTAGGGGGCGTTAGTGGCGAACCGGATGGCGGAGTGATACAGTGTGTCGAGCGTGGAGAGTGTAGCTTTGCATGCAGACCTGTAGATTGTGTCGCCGTAGTCGAGCATGGGGAGAATGGTCATTTGAATGAGGGTGCGTTTAGCGGATGAAGTGAAGGAGTGACGGTTTCTATAGAGAAAGCCAAGTTTGGCCTTAATCTTGGTCTGTAGTTTTGAGATGTGGTCTGAGAAAGATAGTGAGCTGTCTAACCAAATTCCCAGGTATTTATACACCGTGACCTGCTGACTGACGTCTTGGAGCACCGGTAGCTAGGAAGTAGGTTACTAGGGAAGGTACACGCGTACCTACTCTCCTCGTCTTGATTGGTCAGCTGTCAGGAAGGGGCTTGACATCACACAGCGCCTTTCTGAAAAGTTAAATAAATTGAACTGAAAAAGGCGCTTTTTTCACACTTTTTGAAAGGTGGACGCTTTTTTCTTTGTCCCATAGGGTTGTATGTAAGGCCCATAAGCTTGTATGTAAAAAGGCGCTGAAGGCCGCGCTTTTTTCAAAAAAAAAAAAAAGAAGTCAAGTGTGAACATGGCCTAACAATTCCAAATTCTTCTGGACAATTAATTGTCACTGACCCCCAAATTGCTTCCAATGAGCAGGCCGGCGCCTTGCATGGTAGCTTGCCGCCATTGGTGTGTGAATGGGTGACTGAGAGGCCATTGTAAAGCTCTTTGGAATAAGGCGCTATATAAGTAATCCATTTACCGTTTCACTGTTATGTAACCCAGATAATGTAATAACACAGCAACATATGAAGTAAACCATGCCTCTTTATTATCATAAAACGTATTTTGTCACTCTTCACTTTCTAGTACAAATTTGGAATGGCAGTTTTGGAGATACTTTGGAGTAAGTCTTACTAGGCAACTCGTATTGGCCGTCAAAAGAGTACAGGATGTCTTTAAATGGCTTCTCCACTGTATTGAAAAATAATTCAATAAAAATGTATTAAGCACTTTGAGCTGCAACGTTTGCAGGAAAAGTGGTATACAAATAAAAGTTGTTATTATTATTACATTGAATGGCCGCATCTCTTTCGCGATGTAATGCGTCATTGCGTGCATCATTTGGAACTGTCCTGCTTATACTTTGTGTGTCTGCTTAACGACTCACCAAGACCCAGTTGCCGGGAGGGACCAGCCACTGCAGCGGCACTGAGCGATTTGTTGATGACTGCAAATTGGGTGGGATGGTGACTTTTTAGGTGTTGCTTCAGTCGTGTTCCTTTTTTCAACAAGCCTTTTTTTGTTACTCACTGTTTTGCAAAAGGAAAATGTGTTTGTAACCCTGTATATCTTTCCTATTCTTACAGACCAGCAGAGCTCCAACCCAGGTTCAGACAGCGAGCCCAGCTCCACCACATCAGGAAACCATAACCAAGACAGACATTCAGGAGAGAAAACACACCCCTGTTTCCAGTGTGGCAAGAGTTTCAAGCGGGCAGGACACCTAACTATACACCAGAGAAGTCACACAGGAGAGAAACCATACCCGTGCTCCCAGTGTGAGAAGAGATTCATTCACGCAGGAGCCCTCAAGATACACCAGAGAATTCACACAGGAGAGAAACCATACCAGTGCTCCCAGTGTGGGAAGAGTTTTAATGAATCAGGACACCTAACTAGACACCAGAAAATACACTCAGTAGAGAAACGGAAAAAACGGAAGAATCACCGAGAGAAGACCTACCGTTGCCCACTGTGTGGCGACGAGTTTAATCATACAAAAAACCTAGCTAGACACCAGAGAATACACACAGGAGAGAAACCACACCAGTGCTCCCAGTGTGGGAAGAGTTTCAATCGGAAAGAAGTCCTAAAGAAACATCAGATGATACATCAGATAAGACACACAGGAGAGAAACCATACCAGTGCTCCCACTGTGGGAGGAGATTCAGTTTTGCATCGTCCCATCAGAGACATCAGAAAATACACACCAGAGAGATACTATACCGTTGCTCGGAGTGTGGGAAGAGTATTAGCGATGTAAGCAACCTAAATACACCTAAAGACAGCCTAAAGTGCTCCCAGTGTGCAGAAAACCTGAAGATGGAGCAGAGAATGCACACAGGAGAGAAACCATTCCAGTGCTCCCAGTGTGGGGATGGTTTCAGTCAAGCAGGAAACCTGAAGATGCACCAGAGAGTACACACAGGAGAGAATGCTAGTGTAGAGTACTAGTGCTCCCAGTGTTGGAAAGGTTTCACTAATGCACAATGCCTAAGGTCACATCAGAGAAAACACACAAGATAAATCTCACTACTGCTCCTAGCGTGGGAAGAACTTCGAATGAGCATGAACCCTAATGAGGCATCAGAGAATACACACAGCAGCATGAACCCTAATGAGGCATCAGAGGATACACACAGCGCCCCCTAATGAGGCATCAGAGAATACACACACACACACACAGAGAATACACACGGCGCCCAGTGATGGAGGAGTTTCAGTCATACAAGCAACCAAACCAAACATCAGTCAATCCACACAGGAGAGAAACTATGTTTTGTACAATTGTATACCCACAATGCAATGTGTCATGAAATTACTGCATCTTTTAATCCTGTGAATATTAGCTTCAGCTTGGACACAATCTGACAAGGCTGTCCAAGTGGTTGCATATCTGCAAATACTCCTTCTTTACAGGGGTTCACTTTTATATACCCCCTTCTCTATGCCCCTCGTGTCTTGCTTCCTGCTTCTGAGTAGAGTAGACGTGCTTCTCCCATCTCCTCTCCTCGCGCTGCTTTCTTGCTTATCTTTTATAGTTTTCCAAAACATTTTTTATAGCTACATTCTTTTATGTTCTTTTTTTGTTTGTTTTATTTTCTTGCTCTACAATTTTACCAGTGATGATAGATGTGAAGACTGACTGATCACACACCTGGAGCACCAACGTGTACAAGCAATGGCCTAATCAAGGAGTCACCAGTCTACTGTTTGTCTCTCGGACACCGGGCAGAATATCCTCTCGGCCTTGCAGAGGCTGCCTGTCGCCTTGCAGAGGCTGCCACGGATATCTACAGAAGACTGCAGTACTTGGGAGTGCCCTGGAGTTACTGATTTCTGGAGGACGGTGTGTGATACATTGTCCCTCATTCTGTCCAAACAAATCCCACACTCACCAGCAGTCTTATTACTAAATGACAGTTCAACCCTGGATTTAAATATCAAACAGAGACGCATCTGGCTGGCCGGCCTTACGGCGGCCAAAAGGATTATAGCTTGCAGGTGGAAGTCACCCCATTTCTTGACCACGCAGAGGTGGATCTTAGATTTCATAGACATAGCCAGCATGGAACACTGGATAGCTAACAGGCATCAGGCAATATCTGATATGATTTCTTGCTGGGATCAAACCATTACTATTCTCAAGACATTACTATAAGCTAATCCATTTGCTCCTTCCATGGGGTTCTGTGGGTTGGGGTGGGGGGGCGGTGATTGGGTGGGTGGGTAGGAGGTATTTGGCATCTGGGAGGTGGGGGACTGTTGGGGTAAAGGGAGATTGGGAAGGGGGAAGGTTTATGGGAATGTTGTATTTGTACTGGATTTTTGTTATTCTATTTCTCTTCATGGGTTTATATGTTACCACTCCCTTGTACTATTCTCTGAAATAATAATAAAAATGTATCACAAAAAAGAAGACTGCAGTACTTGAAACAAAGATATTTCAACTGAAGGACTCTGTGAACAGTACCAGCTGCACTGGTACCGAGTCAGAATGCTAACGTGAGTAGCACCCGGCCCACTGACAACAGTACTCCCCCTCTGAATGCCCATTGGAAAAAGCCGGCGCCCTTGACTCTGTTTCCCGCAGACAGCGACTCTCAACCTGAGATCAGTACCGCGACCGGCTGGCCGTCACTGGCTACCCAACAGCTATTGTATGAGCCTGCATTAAAAGGGCTGCAAGCTAACGATGCTACAGCACAAGCTAACAATGCTAGTTCAGGGCCCACCTTAAAGCCAGCTACCAGGCTTAAGCAACACCAAGGTAAATGATACAACGTGACCAATAGCAACTTTAATTATTATATAATTATAATTATTATATTATTCTAATTAATTATTATCAATATCGGCAGTAAGGGGAACATAAAAGCATACTGCTTCCCTGACGGACTCCCAAACCCCCAGGCCTTTACCCCTCTTTGAGGTGCTCCACCTGCCCCCTTCACACTTGTTTCAGAGGCTTCAACCCTCCACGACACGCCACCTCGCCCCTCCCCTAGCCCCCTCCACGACACGCCACCTCGCCCCTCCCCTAGCCCCCTCCACGACACGCCACCTCGCCCCTCCCCTAGCCCCCTCCACGACACGCCACCTCGCCCCTCCCCTAGCCCCCTCCACGACACGCCACCTCGCCCCTCCCCTAGCCCCCTCCGGGCACCACCTAAGGAGATGACATGGATAGGGAAAGGTCTTCTGCTGGTGATAAGATGGTGTGACGGAGATGCCAGCTACAAGCAGACACACTCCCCGGTCCCTACCGTTCAGATAGGCTATCATGTCCGTCTACACATTCCACATTTACGAGCCCTCTACAGTTCGCCTATTCACCCACATAAATAATCACACAAGCACACCATGGTGTAAGGCACTCTGTTTATTGTACGTTACATGTTTGTCTCCGTTTGTAAACTGTGTCCATTGTCCCCGCTGTAGGTCTTCCGGGGTGTAGCGGAGATCGGCCAAACAGAGCTGACGAGAGTGGGGCGGGTCTTATAGTGCGCATGCGCATGGGGCTGGGATAGGTGTGTTCAACACCAGGATAGACCAAGTGTTAACTGGCAGTTTGTGGGTATTGTTGTGTTTAATGTGTTTTGATATGTATGTGGATGTGTGTACTATGCTGTAAAGTACTTTGTATTTTTTATATAGTAGGCTATAGTATTTACAAACAGTGAAGTTAGGTTGTAATTAAATAATTATTGTGTGTAGATTTTGTATGTTCCAAGGGGGCGGGGCTTAGAGTTTAAGAGGGGCCTCAGAGTGAACCCTGGGGAGTTGGAATTTGGGAGAGCCAGAATGCTGTTGTGTGTCTACTGTTGTGTGTCTACTCGCTGTTGTTGTCTGCACGGGGTAAATAAAAACACCTTGCATTAAAAATGCTGCTGCGACTCTGCCATCATTGAGAAAAGGAACCAGTGGTGGTACCACTCTTGTGACAGATGGATAGCAGTTACTAAGCGTTAAGGCAGAGGTTGTACATTATTTCCCTTTTTTTTACATTTATTTTTTTATTGTATTTTATCTTTACCTTTTCTTTTTACTGTTTTCCCCTGCTTTTATATTCATTCTATGCTTGTTTATGTTTTTATATATGTTTTTATATTCACTTGTTCTTATTCCTGTTGTAAAGCACTTTGAGCTGCATTTCTTGTATGAAAGGTGCTATATAAATAAAGCTTTACTTACTTATTTATGATTCAAATCCCCTTTATTTAATTCAATTATTTCTGTTATTCTAAATATTGACAATGTTTGGTTGTCCACACCAAAGCTCGATTTATCAGTTACTTTTTCCTATATGAACTATTTTGTCCCACAACCTGAGAATGTCAAAGAAAACCACCTAGCATCAAGGGTGAAATCTCTGCCCTGGCAACCCGCCATGGCTGGACTGGAGCTTGCTTCTCCTAATGCACATGAACACAGACTGTGGCTTTTGATCTGTGGCTTTTGATCCTGTGATGGTAGTCATTGTTTAACATATTTTATTGGCATTTTAGTTATCATCACAAAACATTCCAGAAATATAAAACGTTCCAATAATGATTCCTCCCAACCCCCGCCCTCCCACCCCCGCCCAACCCTCTGGACTCCTCGTTCTAGACCAAACAATAATACATGCATGTAATGATTGATAACAAAAGTACATGGCAATGAGCAATAACAACAATGCACTAGGTGCATTGATATAAAATAGAGACAAAGTAGTTAAATTAAAATGAAAACAAACAAACAAACAAAAAACCAAAGAGGTAAAATCAAGTTAAAGTAGTACTATTAGGTCATTGTGTTGCATAACATAATTCTGGGGAAAGGGAGGTCAGACTCTTAACATACGTGAGGAGAGGCTGCCAGTGACTATAACTGTCGAACCCTGTATAGAGAATTTGATTTTATTCAGCTCCAAAAGATACATTGTATCTCTTCAGGTTACACCTTAACTGCTCCTCCTGAGACATCTACTACCCCCCAGCACTGCGTCTCCTGAGACACCAGCTTTTCCCCTTTTCTGTGTCCCCTTCTACTAACCCCCTTGTACTGTCTCTCTGTTCTCATTATTTTTTAAAGTTTTCCTTCCATCACTGAGACTGCCAATGGCCCCTGGCCTGAGCTAGATTACTCTTCCTGATACTGGTGGATTGATTATTCACTTGCTTAGTCAAATGTATTGATTGTAAGTGGCTTTGGAATAAGGCGTCTGCTAAATGCCAAAATGTAAATGTAAAAATGTATCACATAGCCATGAAGTTGGTGATGGTGGCAGCGCGCTCTTCCATAATAAAAGTGTTCTCTGATGAGCTGTTAGAGAGGTAAATGAGATCACATTTGCTTTACTGGCATTCTTTTGCCTGCTTGAGGTATACCAAATATAGCACTCTGTAGGGATGGTTCTGCTATGTCCAAGCACTTCTGAAATGACTGAGATATGATTTCCAATACTCCTCTAGTTTGGGGCATGACCAGAACATACGAGTGAGATTACAAGAAGCCTGGGAACACCTATCACACGTGTCTACTATATTCAGGTATATCTTGGCGAGTCTAGATTTCCTGTAGTGTGCTCTATGAATTATTTTGAATTGTATTAGTTGGAATTTTGCACAAGATGAACAAGATTTTATTTCCTCCAATGCCTCAGTCCACTGGTCATCAGATATGATAGTGCCCAGTTCTGTTTCCCATTCTGTCTTAATCCTCATCAAAGCCGGGGGTGTATCTAGAGCTAGGAGGTCATATAAGAACGAAATGTGTTGGGTAGTAATTTATTTAATGGAAAAAAATATACTTCCAGTATCCATGCAACCAATTTGTGTAAGGCATGACTTCGGTCATGTTCAGAGCCCATTCTTATTAAGCCCAGCTTACTTGGGTCAATGACGTGACGTGCATATTTTTCTGTCATGTATATTATTTCCATTTAAAAATAGATTAATCAATTCAAGTCATATATAATTTTATTCTATACAACATGGTTAGTTTGAATATATTGTCAGTACATTCTAATAATATGGATTACTTTGTGTTTTAGCATCTCAAACCCCCAAAATGTCAGGTGGCGCAACACTGTGGTGGCGCAACACTGTTAAAAGTGGTATTTTAATAATAATATATTCAATATAAAATACTGTGGCATGATTTTATGTTTGAAACCTTTCAAATAAACACACATTTACAAATAACAATAGTTTTAAAGCTATTGAGATAATTGAGGAACTTAAAAAAAAATCCTCAAATGTCAGGGTGGCACAACCGTAAACATGGGACTTTTATTTTGAAATCAAGAGACTATTGCATCAGCCAAATGTTTCATCATCCAGAGGACCCTGTCTGACATCTGTGGCTGAGTGAAAATATTTGTAGAGCGCTCTCAAATATTGATAAAAATAGATAGTTTCACCTCAGAGGTAGGAGGGTATATTTTCCATGTCAGGTGGTACAACCAATGTAAAACTAGGAACATTGTATTTTATCATAAAACTACTATTCTGTTTTAAAATGATTTGTATGATATTGCTAGCATAGGTCAAAGCTAATGCAGGTGTCCAAGTAGAAGCCCGTTTAATTTGAAATCAGTGGCAAAAGTCAGGTGGTGCAACCAGTATGTCAGTTGGCACAACCACAATTAATGCCACTATATGGAATAAATAATGTTATTTAAAGCTCTAAGATGCTCTAAAATGTGTATTTGTGTCTACTTAAATATATATTAACACTTTTAAACATTTCACGATTATAATGTCTTTAATTTTAATCATTTTAGATGCCACTATCAGTGAAGGAAAAAGCAGCCCAAAAACAATGATTCTTATTTATTTATTTTGTCTAATAGAAATAGATAGATATAGATAATAGATACACAGTGTTTCCTCTATATGCATTTATTGGTGGCGGGCCGCCACGAATGAATTTCCTCCGCCACTAATTGATTCAGTTCACTTAAAAAAATAAATTAAAAAAATCTGAACATTTTAGCTGATTAAAATATATCTGATCCTAGATCAGCGCTATAATGGATGTTGACTAAAAGTGCACCTAAATCCACGCCCATCTCTCTCTAACCGCTGATCCAAAATCAGATTAATGACATTAAACATTCAGTTGACGACGTGACACAAGGGCTACTCCTGATTGGTCTAAATGTGAACCGGCATGAGAACCGTGCAGACTCAACCATCCCTGCTCAGCAGTCACCTGCCGAAATGCTCGGGCGCCTGTGTTTTCTCCTCGCAAATAACGGGATAAAAGTCACCGGTAGTACCATCTAAAAGATACAAAAAGCTGATCTAGCTAGCTAGGTGCACAAATAAGATATCACGTTAAATAACTTCGAAAAATTAAACGAAAACAGCGACAGATGGATGGATTTTTGAAGAAAAAAGATGTCCCAGACACTTCAAACATTGCTAAGCTAGCAGTGGCTATGAGTGATCCGAAACTGCATGGCTGGCAAAGGAGCTAGGTGGTGGATCAGATCAGCTAACAACGTTTATGGCTACAACTACAGCAGGAGAGCCATCAGCATCGGCTAGCTGTGTTGGTGTATCAGCAGACATTAGCAAGTCAAAAAACGATTCTTATGTGCCGTCACTTTAGCAACGACAGTATTGGCAGGGAAAAAAGAAGGGGAGTCGATTTTTTTATTGACAACGGAATTACATGCTGGAAAAACATGCAGCTAAAATTCAGGGAACATTTGGACAATAAGAGACACACGGGAGAAGTACGGGAAAACAGGGCTGATGTGGGTGTCATCAAAGGTAAGAGTTTGTTTTCTTTAACTCAGCTGATACTCAGCTGTTTACCGAATGCTCCATCTGACTGTGATTTTACTTCTGTAATGTGGTGGGTTGACATAATTCACGCACGGAATATCCGTCCGCAGTTGAGTGCGTAGTACCCAAGTTGTTTAGACTGTTCTATTTACTGCTTGAGTGTGTTGTTGACAATCGTTCATGTCCTTCATTAAACATTTAGCTTTGTCATTTGATACGCCGCCTACGACTACCATCTCTCTGCACTACAGTAAACAGTTAATCAGTAACGTTAGCCGCTTTTGTGCTCATGTAGGCCTACTTCGTATTATATTATAGCTGATGATCTTTGTGTGTGTGTATGTGAGTTGTATCAGTCACAAGTTTATATTCTGTATATTCATTATTATTTTTTTGGCCATCCTCTAGTTTTGGCTGAAATTAGGTCGTTGTTTTGAGCGTGCGTGCGTGCGCACGCGGGGGGGAAAACGCACACGCTGCGCACGCGCTCAGGGCTATCCGCCACCAATGTAAAAATTCACGGAGGAAACACTGGATACATGACAAAGATTTCACTTAATAAATAAATAATAGGAAAATATAAATACTTTTACAAATAATTGGTTGCGCCACCTGACAGTTTTTGAGCAA
Organism: Nansenia antarctica; assembly: GCF_963989245.1. Classification (NCBI taxonomy): domain Eukaryota; kingdom Metazoa; phylum Chordata; class Actinopteri; order Argentiniformes; family Microstomatidae; genus Nansenia; species Nansenia antarctica. Next base: position 30,831,033 of record NC_137683.1, on the reverse strand, counting down.
TTAAGTTAGAAATACAGTAAAAATAAATAAATAAACAAATTAACAAATGCGGCATGTTTAAGCACATTATCACATACTCAAAACATTTTTTAATGTATTTTGAACAAAGTTTAAAAAAAAAAAATTTTTAGAAGCCTTATTCGTCATTGACCCACTTATTAATTACAATCAAATACAATCAGTCAAATGTAGTTAGTTGCTCATAGCTACAGTGGTGGTTTTCATAACAACTAGTTGACAACAGCAGAGCAGTAGTATTAATAGTAGTAATCTATATGTAAGATAGATAAATGGCCAAAAGTTTTCTCTGTGTTAAGTGAGTCATCTATCCACCAGTCATAGCATGAAAAAGTAAAAAATCTATGATTGGGCCAGGGGCCATTGGCGGTCGTAGTGCCATATTTTAAAGTTGTTTTTATCCTATACAGTAGAAAAACTGTGCAAGATAGGTAGATGTCTCAGATGGGACAGTTAAGGTGTAGCCTGTATGTATCTATGTATGTATATGTGGAAGGTACTGGGCACAGAGGGAGTCGGTACACAGTCTTAATTGGGACGCCGCCCGTTTATTACAATGAACAGAAACAAACCTCAGCACACCCCTGACAGGTGTGCTGGAATAATAACAGTCCAAAAGCAAACAGTAATAGTTTAGTCCAATAACGCACAGCGCGACCAGTTTTCCCCTTTCGGCTCTGCCTGGACGTTGCTCGTTGCTTTCCTTGTACCTGTGCGGTGTCACTTTGCTCCGTACACCCACTCTCCTATTTAGGATCCTCCACCCTCCGGTCTCTCCTCATCCTTCTACTCTCTGTCCACTGACCCCAAAGCCAGCACAATTCTCACGACCTCTCTGATGTTTCCTTAGGCTTTGTATATGACTGAAAGTCTTGCCACACTGGGAGCAGAGGTATGGTTTCTCTCCTGTGTGTACTCTCTTATGAATAGCTAGGTGTTCTGCCCGAGTGAACATTTTCTTACACTGGGAGCATTGGTACAATTTCTCTCCAGTGTGTATTCTCTGATGCTGCTTCAGGTCTCTTGCGTGACTGAAACTCTTCCCACACTGGGAGCACTGGTATGGTTTCTCTCCAGTGTGTATTCTCTGATGCTGCTTCAGGTCTCCTTTCCGATTGAAACTCTTCCCACACTGGGAGCACTTGAATGGTTTCTCTCCTGTGTGTATTCTCACATATGTATTCTCTTATGCCTCTTTAGTTTGCTTGCATCGCTGAAACGCTTCCCACATTCTGAGCAGAGGTATGGTTTCTCTCCTGTGTGTATTCTCTGGTGCTTCTTCAGGTCTCCTGTCCGATTGAAACTCTTCTCACACTGGGAGCATTGGTATGGTTTCACTCCTATATGTATTCTCTGGTGTGTCTTCAGTTCTCCTTCTTGAATGAAACTCTTCCCACACTCGGAGCACTGGAATGGTTTCTCTCCTGTGTGTATCATCTGATGTCTCTTAAGGGATAATGCATTACTGAAGCTCTTCCCACATTCTGAGCACTGGTATGGTTTCTCTCCTGTGTGTATTCTCTGATGTCTCTTTAAGTCTCTTGCATGATTGAAACACTTCCCACATTCTGAGCAGAGGTATGGTTTCTCTCCTGTGTGTATTCTCTGATGTGTTCTTAGGGTTTCTGACCGATTGAAACTCTTCCCACAATGGGAGCACTGGTATGGTTTCTCTCCTGTGTGTATTCTCTGGTGTGTCTTTAGGGTTCCTGCGTGCCTGAAACTCTTCTCACACTGGGAGCATTGGTATGGTTTCACTCCTATATGTATTCTCTGGTGTGTCTTTAGTTGTCCTTCTTGAATGAACATTTTCCCACACTGGGAGCACTGGAATGGTTTCTCTCTTGTGTGTATTCTCTTATGCCTCTTTAGTTTGCTTGCATCGCTGAAACGCTTCCCACATTCTGAGCAGAGGTATGGTTTCTCTCCTGTGTGTATTCTCTGGTGCTTCTTCAGGTCTCCTGTCCGATTGAACCTCTTCTCACACTGGGAGCATTGGTATGGTTTCACTCCTATATGTATTCTCTGGTGCTTCTTTAGTTCTCCTTCTTGAATGAACATTTTCCCACACTGGGAGCACTGGAATGGTTTCTCTCCTGTGTGTAATCTCTGATGTCTTTTTAGGCTATATTCCTGATTGAAACTCTTCGCACAATGGGAGCACTGGTATGGTTTCTCTCCTGTGTGTATTCTCTGATGTCTCTTTAAGTCTCCTGCATGATTGAAACGCTTCCCACATTCTGAGCACTGGTATGGTTTCTCTCCTGTGTGTATTCTCTGGTGTATCATTAGGTGTCCTGCATGATTGAAACTCTTCCCACACTGGGAGCACTTGAATGGTTTCTCTCCTGTGTGTATCATCTGATGTCTCTTAAGGGATAATGCATTACTGAAGCTCTTCCCACATTCTGAGCACTGGTATGGTTTCTCTCTTGTGTGTATTCGCTGATGCCTTTTCAGGACTCTTGCTAGACTGAAACTCTTCCCACACTGGGAGCACTGATATGGTTTCTCTCCTGTGTGTATTCTCTGATGATTTGTTAGGCTCCTTGTACAGGTTCCTGATGTGGTGGAGCTGGGCTCGCTGTCTGAACCTGGGTTGGAGCTCTGCTGATCTGTAAGAATAGGAACATATACATGGTTACAAACACATTTTGTACAAAAAAGTGAGCAATGTTGCCACAAAGAATAATATATAAAAAAATAGATCGGAGATAACCGACTCAGCCAACTCGGCCCCTGGGTGAGGTAGAGACACGTGGTCTTCGCCAGGGGGTGCATCGGGGTGGCCTTGTGATCACTGACTTGCCCCTGACCTAATGTAACCCCCTCCCGGACAGCCAAAAACCATGGAGTGATCCTGGACAACCGCCTATCCTGTGTGAAGAACATCACAGCGACAACAAGCTCCTCCTGCAGACTCTTCCTTTACAACATCAGAAGGACCGTTCCTCACCAGAGAAGCAGCACAACCCTTGACCCAGTCACTGGTCATCTCCCGCCTTGATTACTGCAACATACTCCTGGCTGGGCTCCCCGCCTCCGCCATCAGACCTCTGCAGCTCATCCAGAATGCTGCTGCCCGTCTGTTGTTTAACCTCCCCAAATGTTCTCATGTCACCCCTCTCCTTCGGACCCTGCACTGGCTCCCGATAGCAGCTCGCATCAGATTCAAGACCCTGCTGGGGAAAAAAAGGGACAGCCCCTGCCTACCTGCAGGCAATGGTCACCACCCAAAACTTCCCATTCACTCCGCTCCTCCACCTCTGCTGGCCGACTGGCCCCACCACCTCTACGCCAACACGGCAGTCGCACTGCCCGGTCATGTCTCTTCACTACACTCACTCCCCGTTGGTGGAATGAGCTTCCCACGGCTGTCAGAACTGCAGAGTCACTACCCATCTTCCGTTGGAGACTGAAGACCCATCTCTTCAGAAAACATCGTAACTCCTCCCCCTGAGACATCTACTTTCCCCCAGCACTGCGTCTCCTGAGACACCTGCTTTCCCCCTATACTGTATCTCCTAAGATTTCTACTGCCCCCCTTGTATTTTTGTCCAGTGTCTATATATAAATAAAAATACACATTCTTCTTCTATCACGATGACTGCCAAATGGCCCCAGGCCTGAGCTAGATTACTTTTCCTGCTACGACTGGTGGATTGATTTCACTTGCTTTAGCGTCTGCTAAATGCCAAAAATGTAAAAAAATATATATAAACCCCTCAAAAAAAGTTCTGAAAAATGTTATTTTGGTTGATTATTCCTCCCCTTTAATAATGCCAATAGGTATTGTATTTTATATCGTTGGAAAGCCTGATTAGTCACCTTTACAACGAGGTACAACTTGTAAGGATCATGCATTCGTGGAATGAGCAACACAGCTAAACGTGTGGGTAGCGGCCCAAAAATATTTGACAAAATCCCCTATATTCTTCTGTTGGTATTCACTCTCATTTTGAGTTGCTTGGTGGATTGGATGATTGCACTCTCCCACAGTAATAAGGAAAAAACAACACACATTGACACACTGTCAGGGACCTCAGCAGTGTGTGGAAGATCCATTTACATATAATTAGTTTCTCCACAGAAAAGCCCAGTTTACACTCCTGCGTAAAATCGACGGCGTAGGCTATGGCATAGCTTGCATAGGCCCGCGTAGCCTTGCGTAGCCTACGGAGAGGGTTGACGCGCTCCTCTCCAAAAATGTAACTACGCGTCAGTTTCTACGCAACCGTAAGCTCTGTGATTGGTCCGCTTGGTTGCACATGATTCTGACAAGATTCCGACTCTCTCGTCGGCCAAAATGCGGAAGCCATGACAGAAATGTCATTAACTTTTTCTGTAATTACTTATTAATAAAGATTTGAAAATGTATGATAACCATCTTATTATCTTAGTTTAATGTCATTTCAATGCATTATAGACATTTTCTTTACAACAAGCATAACAAAAATACGTTTTATGATCACTATTATTATGCATCGCCCTACCACCTTCATAGCCGGTGTTATTCACGGACAAACACGGTGCCCGGAGGCACCCTTTGCGGGTTAATAACTGTGGTTTACCGTGGGTTAGGATAATAATTCAAACGTGTCCGGATAGGGGAGAGGACAGGGAATCTGAAACCATCTGAATGGTCTATCACGATCGACACAGCTAGGAAGAACCCGGGAAGAACTTGTCTCTCCCCCCGCTGTCAACAGGAGTTTCATCCACCAGGAAGCGGTGGTGCGCGCAGCAGCGGGGGGGGGGGACCCGTCACTTACGGCCGAATATCTCCGCGTCACAATGGGTTAGAATTCCAAATTAAAATTCTCCATGACCAGAATAGCATGCTGAACACACTGAACTTTGAATGGAGTCTTAGTCATGTACCGTTAACGAGATAGAATAAGAAAAGCATATTTTTCTATGCCGTTATGAGTACACCGATCAACGCGACGCGGTCCGCGTAGAACGTAGAACTATAAACTTGGAGACCCCTTACGTAGCGCTACGTAGGCTACGCGCGTAAATTCGACGCAGAAGCTTAAATCGGCCTTAAGCTGGGGTACATACATTTTTTGTTTCGGCTCCCTCTATATATGTCTATATATATATAATTTTAAAAATGTTTTAAAAAAATTATTCTTCTATCACAACGACTGCCAATGGCCCCAGGCTGAGGTAGCAGCCTGGTGGTTGACATGCCTACGAAGCCTCTACACCCAACTTCCACTGGGCAAACCGTAGCTTTCCAGCCGTGCTGTTCAGCGTCTGCCAGCTCGTGGCGTACTTAAGCCTCTTGCGTTCGTAGGCCTCGCCCACAGCATCCTCCCTGTATTAAGTTGCTCTTTTAATGTTTTCTTGAAAGTGCCTCTAGAATTATTTTGACTAACATGCTTGGGTAAAGAGTTCCATCCTGTAATGGCTCGGTAAATTACAGTAGATTTGAGAAGATTTGTCCTGGGTCTAGGTGGTAAGAGATTTGTCCTAGGTCTAGGTGGTAAGAGATGTCCTGAAATGGAAATTGAAATGAAATTTCTTGTCATTTATGACATTCCTGAAGAAGATCATAAGACTTGATTGTAATCTATCTTCTACAGGAAGCCAAGCGAGATTTCTATGTGGAGAGCTAATCTAGCAGCTTTGTTTTGAGTTATTTGGAGTTTTCTTAGATCTTAGATCTTTCTTAGCTGCAGATGACCAAATGACTGGACAGTACTCAAGGTGTGACAAAAACTAAAGCTTGAATCACTTGGTTCAGAGTGTTTGATGTTACATACTTAGAACATTTCCTTGTTACGGCAAAGCTCTTACCCATTTAAATGTTTTTTTAATATGTTCAGTCCATGTAAGTTTAGCATCCGGCACAATGCCAAGTAGCTTGGTCTTTTAAACTTGTTCTACTGGCTTTCCAGCAAGTGATAAGTGTGAGAGGTCTGGGCCCGGGGTGTGTTTGTACTGATTTGTGGGGGTCTGGGACTTTCAGAAATCACAAGGGTCAAGTTTAAGGAGAACTTAAAATTCTGGACCTTTTTTCAATAGGTGTCTATGGAGCATCCCTGGCCGTACTTAATATTTTGGACCTACATTCTCAAGCCTCCACAAAGGCCCAGATTGGTCATAGATTGGTCCAGTTTTGCGACTGCTACTACATCTCACCAAGCTCTACAACTACCACAAAAGACCAAAACTCTGAAACTTAAAGAAGCCTATTGATGACATTTAGGTGTAGGACCTGCTGACCTATAACATGTTTTGCCTCTCTGTGAGCACAACTTCCATCTGAAGGAGGCCATTTCACTCAGGAGTGTCTCAAAAAATGGGACCCATCAGATTGAAGAATTGAAGGCACGGAGGCAAAACAGGTCACAGAGTCATGAAGGCCTACCACCTAAATTTCATCTAAACATTCATGGTCACTAAGTAGCTTTCTTCCGGTTGGTCATGTAACGAGACAGACGTGAAAGGAGAGAGCTCCCGAGCTAACTGGACAAAAAAAGTATAAACGCTACAAACTAAGATCTTTAAAACTCTACCGTTAGGTCCGCAAAACACCATTGAGACTCACTCGTGTTTGTTTGTTTCATCGCGCCTCAAGCTGACCGCATAGTGAATTCATGGTAACACGCAAGACTACCAGAGCCATGGAGAAACTGAGCGAAGAACACCCTGACCTTGTTCTACTAGTCACTAAGCTGGTAAATGACAACGCGGAAAAGATTGCGGAGAAAACGGCGGAGAAAATGGAAAAGAGATTGGATATAATGCTCAACAAGACAATCACCAAGGCAATGGGGGAGAAAGCGGCCGAGTGGGAAGCCAGCGTCCAGAAAGCGGTATCAGACACCCTACCACCTCTGCTAATTGCCCAGCTGAACCCCATACTGCAATCCCTGGATGCGGTGAAGACCAACGCCACGGCACAGTCGGTGGTACTGAAGGAAATAGAGACGGCCCTGACAGACCACAGTGATCGGATTACAACCCTGGAAAAACAGAGCGCCTTACTAACTACCGAAAACGAGCTGCTAAAGATCAAGGTGGAAGACCTGGAATCACGTTCAAGGCGAAATAATCTTAGGGTCGTGGGGATCCCAGAAGGAGCGGAAAAGGGAAACCCAGTCAAGTTTATGTCAAACTTTTTGTTCGATATTTTGGGTTTGGATTTCTTCCCCACTCCACCCGTTCTGGACAGGGCGCATCGCATTGGGCCCCCCCACCCGTTCCAACGCCGAACAAGCCTATGCTGCCCAGGGTATTTATTGTCAGGCTTCACTACTACACTGACAAAGACCGCATCTTGAGACGAAGAGGTAGCCTGCTAAAATACCAGGAGCGGAATATCTATTTCTTCCCTGATCTGACAAAAGCAGGCAAGGAGAAGCGAGATGAATTCAAGAACATTAAACAGACCCTCTTTGAAAAAAAAATCAAGTTCTCCCTTCAGTACCCAGCCCGCCTCCGAGTTGACTATGATACTGGGAGAAAATACTTTGACACTTCAGCGAGCGCTCAAGCTGACTTCAACCAGAGGTACCCGAACGAGGAGGGTCTTGGTTGAGCTCTGATAGCCTGCATTGACTGAGCTGCGACAAGGTAACGAATTTACATTTGAATGAGTGGACACAACGGACCAAGATAGCCTATTTGGTCATTTTGTTTCTTTACTTTTGTCCCAACTACTGTTTATAAATAGCCTATGTTTGTTTTCAACGCAGTTCATTTGTATTATAATAGAAACCCGATTGGGCGCTACAATGCTGATTTGATTTCGGGGTCGAGAGAGGACTGGAGTGGGGGGAGTTGAATATAGCCTTCTACTATTTGAATGTTACACGCATTAAGTTGATATCTCTTGTTGTCTGTCTTCCTCTCTTTATTATTATTTGAATGTTACAAGCACTAAGTTGATATCTCTTGTTGTCTGTTTTCCTCTCTTTATTATTATTTGAATGTTACAAGCATTAAGTTGATATCTCTTGTTGTCTGTTTTCCTCTCTTTATTATTATTTGAATGTTACAAGCATTGAGTTGATATCTCTTGTTATCTGTTTTCCTCTCTCTATTATTATTTAGTTGATATTTTTTACTGTTTATTCTCCTCTTTTTATTATTATTTTCCTCGGGAGCCTCTCGGTAAGGAGAGAAGTGTTTCACTACATGCAGCGGAAGAGCTCTATACTAGAGGAGCCCTGCAGTTCCCACCATATGGAAGTGGGAACATTGGGGAGGTACACCATAATATACTGTGTGCCTGTGTGTTTGTGTTGTACATGTTGCTTTTTTGTGTTTGTCCTGTATGGTTTTTTTCACTACCCTGAATGTGTTTTTTGTATTAAATGTTTTATGTTCTCTTTCTTTTGTCTTTTGCTCTTCTTTTTTTTCTTCTTTTTACTTTTCTTTTCTTCTCGTTTCTATTCCTCTTCCTCTTTCCCTCTTTCTCCTTTCATTACTGTCCTTCCCCCTCCTACTGTTTTCCTAGTCCCGATAATATGCTTACTTTATGAAATACTCGCAATGTTAATTTAAAATAAAGCCCTTAAACAGAGATATGAAAAAGTTGAAAATAATATCATTAAATGTTAATGGCTTGAATAACATAATTAAGAGGAACAAGATTATCCTCCAGCTGAGGAGAGCTGGAGGAGATGTCCTCTTTTTACAAGAAACCCATTTTAAAAAAAAAGAACATGACAAATTGAGTAGGGGACAAATTTACTCCAGTTCATATGGAACACAGAAGAGGGGTGTTGCTATAATTATACAACCACACATACCATTTATAGAAGAACAACATATATACGATAAAGAGGGCAGGTTTGTTTTAGTAATTGGTAAAATAGAGTCAATTACTGTCTAATTTTTAAATGTATACTATCCACCGGAATTAGGCCCAGAATTCATGTCAGAAATAATCGAAATGTTAATGACAAAATGTAAAGGAATCACCCTAATGGGAGGAGATATGAATCTTACAATAAATTCTAGGCTAGATTCCTCAAATAATAAACCACACAGAGCTGATAAAACATCAATTTTAAGAAGTGCAATGTCAGAATTTGGATTAGTAGACATATGGAGGATGCTAAATCCAACTAAAAACATATACATATTATTCTGGACGATTTCCAACTTCCAATAGACTGGATTATTTCTTCATGTTTAAAAAAGACGTAGAGAGGATGGAAACATGTACAATAGGCACAAGGGATTTATCAGATCATGCTATGCTATCTATAACTATACATTTGGATATAAAGCAAGGAGAAAAAATATGGAGATTAAACAACTCACTTCTCCAAGATAAGATCTTTGTTGAAAAAATCAATAAAGCCATAAAAGAATACGTAGAGATAAATGACAATGGAGATACTAATCCAACTATTATATGGGAGGGCCTTAAAGCGGTACTACGAGGACAGATAATATCATATTGTGCATGGAAGAAAAGACAAACACAACAAAAACAGAAAATACTTGAACAACAAATACAACACTTGGAAGACAAATTAAAAAATACAAATGAAATAATAGTAAAAAATGAATTAAAAAAGAAGTATAAGGAGTTGGATAAAATTCGTACAGAGGAAGTGGAGAAATTAATGACATAAGGGCTCTGCACACAGCGTGCGATTTCTGTTGCGCGTCAACGTTCCATTTTGAAGTTTGAATGGAAGTCTATGAGAACATCGCATCGCAATGCACACGGCCCCGCACGGCGAAAATTCGATTCCATTCATAACAACAATGGAAATTATGGAACGTTGACGCGCAACAGAAATCGCACGCTGTGTGCAGAGCCCTATACACTAAACAGAAATATTACGATGGAGGACCTAAGTCTTTAAAACTCCTAGCATATCGACTTAAGACACAGACTAAAAAAGCACACATTTCGAAATTGAAGACTGTAGAAGGCTCTGGAACAATAACGGAAAAGGATAACATAGCTGAAGAATTCGTAAAATATTATGAGAACCTTTATAAAAAAACAGGAAACATTGACCTGGGACTAATGAAAGATTTCTTACATAAGTTAAACTTAAAGCAAGTAACAAGATCAAAAAATGAACAGCTCATTAAGGACATCACAGTAAATGAAATACAACATCAAATAAATAATCTTAAAATGGGGAAAACACCAGGTGATGATGGATATACTAATGAATTTTATAAAACTTTTCAAAAACAATTGATACCACTACTTTTACAAGCATATAAGTTTGTATTACAAACGGGAAATTGGGCAACTACTTGGAACTCATCTATAATAACGGTTATACATAAAGAAGGTAAGGACGCTACTGAATGTTCGTCTTATAGGCCAATATCACTACTGAATACGGACCATAAAATAGTAACAGCCATTATTGCCAATAGGTTAAAGGACATCGTGCCAGATATAATAGACAGCGACCAATGTGGTTTTATACCAGGTAGGCTGTTGTCAGATAATATAAGGAGGACGTTAAATATAATGGACTACGCACAAAACAACGGTGCAAACCTTCTACTCTTAACACTGGATGCAGAAAAAGCATTTGACAGAGTGCTATGGCCATTCATGTTTGAAATTGTAAGAAGCTTTGGATTTCATGAGAATTTTAATAAATGGCTTCAAGGAATGTATAAAAATCCAGTGTCAAGAGTAAAAGTAAATGGCACAATATCCAGAAGATTTCCAATCTATAAAGGTACAAGACAAGGAGACCCACTCTCAGCAGTTATATTTGCTATATGCATGGAAGGACTAGCAGAAAGTATAAGGAAAAATAATACCATCAAAGGCATAACGATAAAAGAGGAACAGCACAAACTGGCATTATATGCAGATGACGTGGTTGTTTATTTAACATCACCAGCCCAATCCTTACCAAGCCTAATGGAAGCAATTACAGAATATAGTAAACACTCTGGTTATAAACTAAATGAAAGTAAGTGTGAAGTATTAACAATTGGAGAACAGATAGATTAGGAAATTAACTATTTGACTGCCAGCCATGTTCAGAGCGGAGAGCTCCACACTGCCAGACTTTTGGGGCATTTTCGCTGAACTTTGAAGACCCACCAAATATTGACTTTTCGGACTACATAAACATTGAACATATCTACCAAAACTTTAGACTCTATTCTTTCATCAGAAAAAGAAAGTTTGTTTCTAGCCTCTTTGAGTGTTTAGAAATCGGCCGTAGAACATAGGGTGGTTTCAGCAAAAACACCTGATTTTGACCAATAAACAGAGAAAACGAGCTTTTTCTGCAGAACTTTTTTTAATTTATTTTTTTTCTGCACTTTTTCTGTATCATCCGACTCTGAACTGTTTGAAGAGTCGCGCGATGGCCGCGATGCTCCGCAATGCTCCGCGCCGCAATGCTCCGCGCCGCGTTTGGCACATACCCTGATCCGTTTCGCCATTACTACAACCCACAGCAAGCCACTTCCTTCTCCAGGCTTTTATCGAACTACTGCCCCCATCTGGGACCGAAATACATTACACCCAAGTCTGAAATTCACTCGCTAGGTGTAGAACATGTCAATAACGCGATCCCCGCGAAAAAAATAAATAAATCTATAAGACGCCAATTGGCGTCTTTGGCAGTCAACGTTACTATTCTATAAGACGCCAATTGGCGTCTTTGGCAGTCAATGAGTTAAGGAAAAATACAAGTTGAAATGGGATGCAAAGAAAATCAAATATTTAGGAATCTACCTCACTGGAGATATAACAACATTATACACCGACAATTATCAAGCCCTTGAAAATAAAATACGAGAAGATCTTAATAGATGGAAGATAACACCTGAATCCTTAATGAGTAGAGTAGAAAGCGTCAAAATGATGATCCTCCCACAGTTTCTGTTTTTATTTCAAACATTACCAGTTCCCATTCCACAGCGTAGCTTCAAAAAATGGAATACAATGCTCTCAAATTTCATTTGGAACTACAAAAGTAAACGGAAAAAACTTAGTATACTAACTCAAACTAACTCGAGAAAAAGGAGGGTTTAATTTCCCTGATCTAAAGTCCTATTTCCATGCAACTCAAATAGATACAATAATGAAATGGATGAATAACTCGGTTCAAACCAAATGGAAAGACATAGAAAAACAAGCAATATCAATATCAATAGGAACACTACCTTTTCTGAGTCTAAAGGATATTCAAAAATATAGTGGAAATAACAGATGCATAGAAAATACCCTCAAAAATTGGAAAACTATTCGTAAAATGTATAAATGTGATGACAAATGTATTTATTTGAGAGAGATAGCCAGTGACCCAGACTTTTTACCTAATAAAACAGACAAAATATTAGAAGAATGGGCTAGGAAGGGACTACAGGTGTACTCACAGATGGTTACAAATGACATGATAGACTCATTTGAAACCTTAGTTAATCAATTTAATATAAGTAATAGCCATTTTTTTAAGTACTTACAAATTAGAAGCTACCTTATAACACAGCAGAGGAGACAGGAACAAAGATCACATATACTAATGGAATATCTGATCAAAAATAGAAACAGTGAAAAGACAAAAATCTCAAAAATTTACAAAATCATGCAAGAAATCAAGATACAAGAAGATAACACTAAAGAAAAATGGGAAAACGAATTAGCAATAACAATTACGGATGACGATTGGAAAGAAGCATGCAAAAGAATATTTAAGACAACACAATCAAAATTCTGGAAAGAATTTGCTTGGAAAATAAATATGAAGATCTTCCTAAATGTTGTCAAAATATAGGCCAACAGGCAATGCAGAATGCTGGAGGAAATGTACGGAACGAGAAGCCAATCACACACACATTTTCTATACATGCCCTAAATTGAAAAGGTTTTGGGAGGCAGTTCAAGTAAAAATAAAAAATACATTTACCTTACAAAATCCTATACATCCAGTCAATATTATACTCGGTCTTATTCCATTAGATATATACAGAGAGGGAGATAAATATTTGTACACCATACTACGTATCGCGGCTTTAAAGCAAATCACACGTAAATGGTTGGACTTAAACCCACCATCCGTTAATAATTGGAAAAAAACTGTTGAAGACATAAAAGAAATGGAAAGAATTACTTGCAAAGTGAGAGGCCGTGAAGAGCAATTCACTATGAACTGGAGTAAATGGACCGAATGAATGAGTAGGAAGGAAGCCCCCCCCCCCCTCCCCGATCCCACCCCCCTCCCTTTGTCTCTTACTTTTCTATTTCTATCCCTATAATTTCTCTCTTCTTTTTCTATATTTTCTCTCTAGTCTCTATTCTTTATTTTCTTTATTTCTTGTTCTCTCTATAAAAAATAAAAAAAACAAACAAAAATGATGCAGGATGAACTTAAACAAGTGAAGAAAACTTGTAAAGTGTGTGAAATGAACTTGTGAAATGTAATGTAAAGTCCTGCAATAAAGTATAAAAAAAAAAAAAAAAATTGAGTTTTGTGATCTTTTGGTTTCCAGTATGGGTATCAAACCGGCGACCTTCACGTTGTTAGCATGACGCTTTAACCAACCAATCAGCCTTGCATTGTATGTCCGATCACAGCGATACAAGTCCTAAACTAAAGAAATTGGGTAATTCTGCGTAGTCATTGAACCTGCTACACCAGAAACATGAAACACTTTTTTGTTTTGTTTTGTTTTTTTAAGTTGTTTTTTTTCCCTTTCCTAACACCAGGGGAGCCACCCCTCCTACATTTCGTTGTTTGGTACCTGTACTGTAGCAATGACAATAAAGTCCATTCATAAAGTCCATTCATTCATTCATTCATTCATGAACAGTTGCACGCGTGGATGCAGAAATGAACAGCCCTCCTGTCTGTTTCTGCAAGTAACTTGAAATGTATCAATTAAACTTGTCGTTTTATATCTTTGAGTCAGGGTTTGTCCACTGTCCATTGTCGTACTGCTACTGTATGCATACTACTATTATCAATGTTTCTATTACATTACCAGGCTATAAAGCTGAGTGAATATGTTTTTAATCGTCCAAAAAACATTGAAACCTATAATTTCAGACACTTGTGTTTACGCGCATGGATCTGGGATAACCAGGGGAATGTCAGTACATTCCACTAAAACACAGAGTTCGCTTATCCCGTCCCAATGCGCCACACGAAACAAAGACGTCGGGGGGTAATTTCTATATCACGAAGGTCACCACATAATGCTAATCCCGTCCGAATAGGGCTTTACAGTGCATTGGTAGCATTGATTTTACAGCAGTGCAATGACACTCACTACTATACAACAAAGACTTACCATCCGTGTCTTCAATCTCCACTTCTACTTTGACCTCTTCTTCTTTCACCTTCAAGCCATTCTCATCTACATCTTCTTCCTCCAGCTTCACTGCCACCATCTCTGGACCCCACTGTGAGGTTTTCAGGTCTGGAGAACCACAGCCAGATCCGGGGGACTCTGTGGACTCTGGTTGATACACGGTTGCTGCTCTGAGGAGGACCTGCAGCTAGAAACAAAAGAAGCACAATCAGGGTAAACTATAAATTACAGCCAAACATCTGATGGACAAGTTGGCCAATACCACAGTATCAGAATGACAGTTGGGTCTTGATTTACCAATTATGAAACCACATTAGCAGATAATCTTAAAGATGCCGTGCCTTAAGTTTTACACAGTTAATATCCAAACCAGTGTTCATTTCGGCAGGCTATTTTATAACCCTAACCCTGAAATGCACATTAGCCAGTCACATTTAGTAATTTTCATCCGTCATTGGGTCTAGAAAGGTGGTATATAAATCCAAGATATTATTATTATTATTATTATTATTAGTTTTAGACAACAAAAACTAGATTTTAGTCTAGTCTTAGTTTTAGTCATTGATGAAAAGTAATCACAGGGACTCTCTGCTTTATATTTGATTTCAAATTAATTCAATAGGAAATTGGAAGCAAATTGTTAAAGCGACATTTCACTCTGTTAAAACTTTTATTTGTGTAACCGTAGCTGGATATCTGTACCCTAGCCTCTCTCTCCCATCGACTGTGTTTTCCTCGCTACTACAAAATAATTAAATTAAGATTAATAATGATTAAAGCACTTAGAGCTGCAACGTTCGCAGGAAAAGCGCTATACAAATAAAGTTATTATTATTATTATTATTACTATGCTATGGATATTGCACAGATAGAGGTGTGGAATTGTCACGCAAAAGAATCTGTGGCCACACGGAACTGTGTATTCAGGTACAAATATGAAAATATAATTGAGACATTTGAGTAAAATAATAGAAATTCATTCACTTTCATTGATTCATCAACTCCCGATCAATCTTCTCTCCACTTACATTACGTCTGCATCCAAGATATAGCATGTATACGTTATTCATGATTCAAGATTGCTTTATTGTCCGTCACAGAGTGACAGAAATTCTCAGGCTTTGTGCAGTTCATGAATACGGTATCCACATTAAAAACACACATAGGTCACATACATACAATAAAAACAGACAGATATAACAGTGTTTATAAAATGTAGTGCCTATTTAAAAAGTCTAGTCATTTAAAAATAATAGTAAGAAAAACAGTATTATGATTTAAAAAGCTAAAATGCTAAAATGTTGTGGTTTAAAAGAAAAACAGTGTGCTTCCTATTTTAAAATGTTCAGGGCGGTGGTTGCAGTGGGAATTAATGATTTTGTATGTGTTTTTCCGGGCCAGTGGAGTTCTATAACGGCGGCCTGATGGAAGTGGCTGACTACATCTGTGTACATTTAGGTTGTATAAAAAGAGCTGATGCATAATAAACTTTATGATAATTTTTGAAGTGCCTCTTGCTAAGATGCTTCTAAGACGATAAATAATATCACAGCACTGGTTTATCAAGTGTAAGTTATTTATAGCACAAGACTTGCCGAATGGTTGGTTCGCACGCAATGCGCACATACATCAATCAATCAAACTTTATTTATACAGCATATGGATGTTCCGTGCCTAATGCCTAGAGACCTTTGATGCGCACACTTGTTACTTGCCGCTTTCATAATTGTATTTAGCCTATATAGTACAAGTCATGCATTGAATGTAACCTCAAGTGCTGAACACTATTAAGTAAACCACATTACATGTGTCATCGTTATCGAAAAACGCACCCAAATGCCAACCACACGACTCCAAAAACGTTACGGAATCACCCTCCCAGCGTTATCTTCTCGTCACAGTCTCAGCTCACGAATTCGGCGGAGTCGTGTAGCCGTGAGGTGGAAACGATATCAGATCGTCGCCGTTTCAGCCAAATCCGGCGCCGTGTAGCCTAGGCCTGAGGTCACTGATGAAGTAATCTACTGTACTGTTACCCAGAGAGGAGCTGGAGGTGTTCCTACCATAGGAGTCTCCTGTACTGTTACCCAGAGAGGAGCTGGAGGTGTTCCTACCATAGGAGTCTCCTGTACTGTTACCCAGAGAGGAGCTGGAGGTGTTCCTACCATAGGAGTCTCCTCCAAGCCTACCGCTGACTATGTAGAGTCCCAGCGAACGACAGAGCTGTAGGAGTTGTGACCCATGTTTGTTTGTCGTAGTTGAGTCCGTGGGGGCATATTAGGGAGGGGATGTTTCCAAGTTCTGTCTTTTTAAAATAGATGTTATTGTTTGGTACATAAATTAAATATTTTGTTGTCACATCCGCATCAAAAAACATGACCCCAGTGAGTTCTGATTGATTCAGGTGACATTACAAACGTGTGATTTGAAAATGTTCCAAAAAGATGGTTTCCAAGTCTCCATAGACATGAGCTATGAGCTCATTCAAAAACTTTTGTTGTTGTTGTAGTAAAGTACTGACCTCATCCCTCATTTCTTCTCCCCCATCCTCTTCTTTCAGCATCACACCATTCTCCTCTACATCTTCTTCCTCCGGCTTCACTTCCACCATCGCTGGACCCCACTGTGTGACTTGCAGGGCTGGAGAACCACAGCCAGATCCGGGGGACTCTGTGGACTCTGGTTCATACATGGTTGCTGCTCTGAGGAGGACCTGCAGCTAGAAACAAAAGAAACACAAACAGGGTTACAGGGTTACAAACTAGCGGCTAACAAAACACAGCGCTACGAACTATGAGAGCTGTATCCCATATACCCATTATGCGCATTTTAAGCATATAGGACTCGCGTGAAGCATTTCTGCGACACGCGTTTCTGTTCACTGTTTTCATTCCCTCATCGCTTATACACATAGGTTTGACTGCGCATGACAGTAGTTCAGCAGTTAGTCGCACTGGTGCGATTGAATGTATTTCCAAGTCGCACAGAAATATATTCACTCGCAAATGCGACCAAAACAGTCGCACTGTCGAGCCCTGAAAGGTAAAATACGGGAGAATCCCGGGGAAAACGGGAGGGTTGACAGGTTATTACGGACATAAACACCAAACATCTGACAAGCAGGCTAAAATATCCGCGTTTTTTAAACGCACCCAACCCGAATTTGGCAAGTGGCCCATAGGCTCGTTGGTAACATTAGTCCGCCGTAGTCTCACATAGCCAGACCTATCTCTCCACACTTCACATAGCCAGACCTATCTCTCCACACTTCACATAGCCAGACGTATCTCTCCACACTTCACATAGCCAGACCTATCTCTCCACACTTCACATAGCCAGACCTATCTCTCCACACTTCACATAGCCAGACCTATCTCTCCACACTTCACATAGCCAGACCTATCTCTCCACACTTCGGTTCGCGCTGTGCCGCGCTGGAGAATAATACAACATTGTGCACGCGACGCGAGAGTTTTTGCCGGGTGAGATGTCTTCAGATGGAAAGTAAGCAAGTTGAAACGTTAGCAAATATAATTGCTGAGTGTTCTGACAGAGAAAGTTGGTTAAAATTGGTCATTATTATTGTGACTAGAAAGTGTCTGACTGACACTTGACAATGACTATAATTCCATTGTGTAAATAGTGTCAAAGAACTAGCAAGCTAGCTAGCTAGCTCAGAGGTGATGAGATGAGCTAGTCTGCTGCACACTTGCCTTGGATGCACTTTATTATTTTACTTAAATTAGATATACAATCGTTCTTATTCTGCTAGAATTGGGCTTCATGGTAATACCATAATGGCATATTTACAGTACATGGACAGTGGATTGAAGCATTTGAAATGTCTGTTTTTATTGTATAGTTGGACATGTTTTTTTTTTCAGGTGAGAGAGTAATGTCAAAATGACATTATCTGACTGCATTGCCCACAGCAATCCAAAATTCAATTATAATTATGTTATAAATTGATATGGATCAATGTATACCTCTTATTAGTTTATAAATACTCTGGTTGTTATGTTTGCCTTTTGGTTGACAGCAAAATAGGGAGAGAGGAGGATAGGGAGGGAGAGAAGGAGAGAGAGCAGGATGGTGTCAGCACACCAGAGAGAGAGACAGCTAGAACCAGGTGAGAAAG
Source organism: Nansenia antarctica (assembly GCF_963989245.1). Classification (NCBI taxonomy): domain Eukaryota; kingdom Metazoa; phylum Chordata; class Actinopteri; order Argentiniformes; family Microstomatidae; genus Nansenia; species Nansenia antarctica. The sequence goes on along the minus strand of NC_137683.1, from coordinate 30,812,597 downwards.
TGGACAGGTAGTCAAGACCACATAAGTAAGTAGCCTTGAGAACCGATGGTTCTGGAGCCTAATGGCCCATAGGGAAGGAGCCTATCTCCTGTTTCCGTAGCGTGAGGCGGCTTAATGTACAAGTTAGTACACCCCCTGGACATGACGCTGGTATGTCGCAGGGTCTTACCCCCTGGGGGGGGGGTCCATGCCACGGTCCATGCCACCCCCCCAAGGCAGCAAACCTAGGGGAAACACTGCACACCAACCAAAGATCCCCTCTGGCTCTGACTTTTATATCAACACACATATTACCATAACGATATATATTACCACGGGGTAGTGGTGGTCTAGCAGTGTTTCCCAACCCTCTCCTCGGGGCACCCCAGCCACTCCACATATTTGATCTGTTCCACCACCAGCACACCTGATTCAACTAATTGTACTTGATTAGTTGAATCAGGTGTGCTGGTGGTGGAACAGATCAAATATGTGGAGCGGCTGGGGTGCCCCGAGGAGAGGGTTGGGAAACAATCGGAAGGTTGTGAGTTCAAATCCCGCCTGAAACCACACCACATATTACCATAACTTTTACTGTCTGTATATCTGTTCATTATGTCATTCTTGTTTGTCTTCTATGTCACTATTTGTCTTTGTAATGGATTTTCACTAATATTATTGTTTTTGTTAAAGGCATAGTGCCATGCTAGAGTCCAGGGGGGAGGGGGGGAGAGGGGAGATTTAATTAGTTTAATTATTCATCCTCACACAGCAGATTAACGAGGCAGAGAGAGAGAGAGAGAGAGAGAGAGAGAGAGAGAGAGAGAGAGAGAGAGAGAGAGAGAGAGAGAGAGAGAGAGAAAGAGAGAGATGCCCCAAAACTCACCACTGGGGCATTAAAAGGTTATTCAAGTCTGTGGGCAAACCAAGACGTTATTTCTCACATCAGAGAATATCAGGACCCGACTTATGATGTTACAATTGAAAACTGTTGTAAATGATCATTTGGTTTAAATGTTGTCTTTTTTAAATAAATGTTATTGTTTGGTACATAAAATATTTTATTTGTCGTCAGATCCACATCAAAAACATGATCCCAGTTACTTCTAATTGATTCAGGAGACATTACAAACATGTGATTTGAAAATGTTCCTAAAAGATGGTTTCCAAGTCTCCATAGACAGCTCATTCAAAAACTTGAAATGTTTGTAGTAAATTACTAACCTCCTCCCTCATTTCTTCTCCTCTGTCCTCTTCTTTCACCATCACACCCTTCTGCATTACATCTTCTTCTCCATCCTCTTCTTTCAGCATCATGCCATTCTCCTCATCTACATCTTCTTCCTCCAGCTTCACTACCACCATCTCTGGACCCCACTGTGTGACTTGCAGGTCTGGAGAACCACAGCCAGATCCGGGGGACTCTGTGGACTCTGGTTGATACATGGTTGCTGCTCTGAGGAGGACCTGCAGCTAGAAACAAAAGAAGCACAAACAGGGTAAACTATCAATTACAGCCAAACATCTGATAGGACTGCAAATGCCAAAAATGTAATGTAATAGGCCTCTATATCTATATAGGCTATGCCATTTAGCTGACACTTTTATCTAAAGCGACTTATTGCAGTGAGTGCATATGTTACGGTTCATGTGGGGAAAATGGTTTATGACGGCATTTCCGGGGACATGGTAGCATAAAACGTCGACTTGGTACATGCTGGCATGTCTAACCCTAACCCTAACCATACCCCTAACCACAACCCTAACCCTAGCACCCTAGCACCCTACCCTAGCACCTAACCCTAACCCTAGTTTTCCCACATGTACCGTAACACTTACCTTAACACAATATCTTTCAGTATATGTGGTCCCAGTGGCTAACTGTACTGAGTTGCCTTTCTTTACTCAGCAGCCTATGTGCTGTATGACACTATTTAGCTTGGATAATAAACTTGTTTGGAGCTGGGTGAAGTTGCTACAGTATCAGTGTGATCTACCCAGTGTTTCCGATACTCCTGATGCTGAGCTGCACTTTCCCCCTCTATGTGTATTTCTGTGGCAGATAAGCATGCTTCAGTTAAAAGGTAGAAAGTCATGGTACTCTTCTGAGCTCTCTGAATTAATTCAGGAAATAAACCAAGCTTGTGCTAGAGCTACTGATTGACTATCCTTCAGCTCAGAAATAGATGGACTGCCATGATTAGCTATAAGGTCTAAATCAAGTTAGGCTACTATTTAAACACCATCTCTGATTCTGGTGGTGATCCAACTACATATTGGAAAGCAGTTAAATCACAGAAACTCAATAGTTCCTCTCCCTGTCCACCTCATCAACTTGCTGCAGGTCCTCTTCAGCTCATGTAACCATGTATGAACCAGAGTCCACAGAGTCCCCCGGATTATCCAAGTCTAACATCATATGGACACAAAAAGAATAAGTGACGCTTTCCACCAGCATTTTAACTCTGCAGGCCACCTCCTATTTGAAAGAAACATCTGGGACACAGTGGAGTGTGAATCAAATACAGGTGATCAGAGTCAAGCTATACACCATCCATCATGCAACACAAGCTTCCACCAGCTATTCTAAGAGAATCAATCATTGGAGGGTGCATCTGGCCTGCAGATTGGGATATAGGCCATGGCCTAATCCGTAAAAAAAAAAAAAAAAAAAAAAAAAAAAAAATGTAGATGTTTGGACTCGTTGTTTCAGAACAGGAGTTTCTCACAGTCTCGGCCAGGGGAGTCAAACTCAATTTCATCCCGGACCACATTATGGTTGGTGCCCTCAAAGGGCCGGTTGTATATATCCTAAATGTATCTACTATTTATCATATTACACAATTGCCTCTGCATTCGATTATTATTGGTTTTAGTAATAACTTAGCCTAATTAATAACTAGCTCTGATAGCAGAAGTCTAGGAAGAAGAATAATGCCAAGCAGACATTCAAGTGTACAACTGTTGTACGATTTATTTTAAAAATGAGTTCGGTAACAAAAACACACGCTTGTGCGTCGATGTATGTAGACACAAAAATACTGTATGTGGGCACACACACTCACATTTCTCTGCGTTATAACATAAATCCCATACATTGATGAGATTAAGAAACCCGTAATCTCATAAATCTAGGCTATATGATTTAATAGCTTCATGACAGACCTCTGAATTTGAACAGTCAGTGTGAACCCTGGTTGTTTGATTAAATCTCACCACGACGCTTTTCATAGCCTGAACACCTACGATAACAGAGGATAATCGTGATAGCAGTGAATGAATTGTAATAAATACGTTTCGAAATATTAATATTAAAACAGACAGAAATCTGTTCTGGCCATTCATTGTATCGATCTTAGGCCTACATGGAATAGGCTATTGCTGCTCTGCTGTTACGAAAACCACCACTGCAGCTTGCTATGAAAAACTAACCACATTTGACTGATTGTATTTGATTGTAATGAATAAGTGTCTAATAATGATCTTGCCTATGAGCGGCTGCAGCTCTGTACTGACCATTGTATCTAGCAGCTCTCTGCTTCATTCATCAATCACTCCAACTCCTACCGTCAGGTCGGCGCCTCCGTTGTTGTTCAAGCTAGTGTCGCTTTCCCAGTCTTTGTGTAATAAGTGAACATGTTGTAATGTTTGCCCTCTAGCACAGTTATAAACTTAATAAATGACTCGTGTTGTCTTCAGTCTCAGCACCGTGTGCGTTTATTGATCCGCCATTTTAGTTCCACATCTCGTTCCTTAGTCTCGCGGGAATAGCTGACGTATATCCTATGGCATTATATCATATTTGTATTTTTAAAAACCTGTTAGACTAATTATTATTGTGTAAGGCAGCACTTTTTGGAAAAGGGGAGTTGTAACATCTGATTTATCGAATATAATATAACAATAATATTTAACCTCACCGTTTGCCAGAGGATATACGTCAGCTATTCTCGCGAGACCAGGAAACGTGATGTGAAACGGGACGTGAAACTAAAATGGTGGATCCATAAACGCACGCAGTGCTGAGACTGAAGACAACACGAGTCATTTATTAAGTGTATAACTGTGCTAGAGGGCAAACATTACAACATGTTCACTTATTACACAAAGACTGGGAAAGCGACACTAGCTTGAACAACAACGGAGGCGCCGACCTGACGGTAGGAGTTGGAGTGATTGATGAATGAAGCAGAGAGCTGCTAGATACAATGGTCAGTACAGTAAGGTGACCAGATTTCTCAGATGCAATCTGGGGACATTTCCAACTTTTTAGGAAAAATGTATAAATGTTATCATGATGAAATACAGAAACAATTGCTGTTTCATTTATTTTGACCTTATTTTGACCAATGTATACACATTCAAGCAAGAATACTCAAGTGTAACAACTGGAATGTGCCTCTCAACATTAGTGTCAGTGTACTGTAAGTGCTATTAAAAGTAATTCTTAGAACTGTAACTGTTCAGGTTGACGAGCCAACCATCAACCAAGCGGGGGGTCTGGGGGTCCTCCCCCAGAAAAAAAGAGGATTTAACACTTAATTTCCTGCATTCTGGTGAATTTGTACACACTATTGTGCTTTTTATGCCCATTTTTATCTCCACTACCCTACTCATACTTTAAGCCTAACATAATGTTTAAGCCTAACATAAGACTAATGATGTTGTCAAAATTCTGTATATTGTATTGTATTTTTATTAATAATTTAAAACAACTTTATACACCCACTGCATATATTTCATTGTATTATCTTATTATATATATATTATCTATATTATACTATTTATACAAACAGAAGCTAGCAATCATAATGAGCTCGCTAATGGGGAACAATCACTGAATCGTGGCTGAAATGATTCCTATTGAATGTAACGATCGCCCATTAACGTGGTAATATGCATACATTGACATTATAATAGGGTCTATAATTCTAACGTAACGCTTCACACAACAGCGCTGACATTATAGCTACCAATATTAGGCTGGTTAAGTGATCACTAGCTAAAGTAAATGATCAGTGCTGCTCTTTACAAACACCACGAAGCATTGTCAGCTCAAAATCAGCAGATTATTCTGTATTTATAACGTGTCATGAACATTCTGGTGCTTACTGTCATCAAGATTCACAGCACTTACCACAGTTTATTCAGCAGGTAAAGTCTGGCGGGCGGCTGATGCACTTGGTGGAGGACCGGCTGTATGCTTGATGGAAATTAGGCATTTTATTTTTTTCCCAAATTCCGTTTTTTCCATTTTAATATTTCTGAATTCTGTAATTTGCTTTTTACACAAAATAAAATATAGCCCATAACCTGCACTGATCAAATTAATTCCTTAGAGGAACACATTGTATTAAGTCTCAGATCCAGTGGTGTGCCGTCAGGGCCAGCAAGGCCTTCTCTGCTGGCCTAAACATCATCAGAATATACATTTTATTTTAATATATATTTTCCACAAATATGTATTAATGATTCCCCATAGTCTATTCTCTTCATTTCATAGCTTTCCTCTTGGTTGCGCTGCTTCCAGTCTCCGATTGAGATTTGGAGGGCTGGCCTTTATGTTAGAGCTTTTATCCAATCAAAATGTGTTGCTAGGGGGCTCAAAAATCTGCCCGCCTTCACATTAAACGGTGCTGCGGATTCGACCTGTAACTTAACATTGGAACGAGAAAACCTGTGGCGTACCTAGTAAACCTACGTAGATGCGAGCAAAAGCAACAACGGCGCCTGCTGTAAGGCTCAATGATGTCAGCACCCAGCACGTCTTTTGATTGGATACGCACTATTGCTACGCACTATTGATACGCACTATTGATATTCACTATTGAGATGCGGAACTATGCCGGTAGATGTGAAACTTTTGAAAGGGCGCAGGGAAACGGAGCCTCACAACGAAAGCTTTCGTTGACTGATCGATAATACTGATCGATTGTGTCCTGTTTTTGGGTAAACAATAACTTTCATTTAGGGGACACAATGAAAGCGCCAAGTCCACAAACAGAGGAAACTACGTTGAGCTTCTTTCTTTTCTGGCTGAAAACAACCCAGATTTACATTACCACCTGTCCACAAACAAAGTGTTTACTGGGACGTCAGGCAAAATACAAAACGACCTGATTTTTGCTATTGCTGAAGTGATGGAAGAAGAGATCAAAATGGAGATTAAAAAGGCACCCTTTGTCGCTATTATGGTGGACGAGACGACAGACGTGGGTAATGTAGCGATCTTAAAGATGTTAGTCTAACACCCTTCATTGTAAATGCGGATTTATTGATTAAAAATGCTTCGGAAATATTAATATAACTCTGTTGTACTTGTCTGACTATGTTAAGGTGATGCAACGCCCGGTTATACTGTGTTTCTGTCTAGTTTCTAGAGCCATGGCGTCATAACGATGGTATTAGGAGGTAGAATAATTCAGGTAGGAATGTGTCGGACATCACTGAAGGCCTAGGTGTGAAATGCACCGCCCGCCACTGCTCAGATCATCCATCCCTCTCTCTCACTCATCTAATCATCCACCCCCCCCCCCCCTCTCTCTCTCTCTCTCTCTCTCTCTCTCTCTCTCTCTCTCTCTCTCTCTCTCTCTCTCTCTCTGTCTCTCTCTCTCTCTCTCTCTCTCTCTGTCTCTCTCTCTCTCTCTCTCTCTCTCTCTCTGTCTCTCTCTCTCTCTCTCTGTCTCTCTGTCTCTCTCTCTCTCTCCCTCTCTCTCTCTCTCTCTCTCTCTCTCTCTCTCTCTCTGTCTCTCTCTTTCTGCCTCGTTAATCTGCTGTGTGAGGATGAATAATTAAACTAATTAAATCTCCCCTCTCCCCCCCTCCCCCCTGGACTCTAGCATGGCACTATGCCTTTAACAAAAACAATAATATTAGTGAAAAAGTGATTGTCTTTGGCTGCAGGTCCCGAAGTTAATATGTTGACAAGTTCAGTGATTTATCTCCTATGGTCACTTGTGATCATGAGGGACATGATCCCCATGATCTCTTACTCAGGGACACAGAGGCTCTCACAGTATGAATGAATGAATGGTCTTTATTGTCATTGCTATAGTACAGGTACCAAACAACGAAATGTAGGAGGGGTGGCTCCCCTGGTGTTAGTAAAAAAATAAAAAAAATAAAAAAAAATTGTCGCACTGGTGCGATTGAATGTATTTCCAAGTCGCACAGAAATATATTCACTCGCAAATGCGACCAAAACAGTCGCACTGTCGAACCCTGAGTAGACAGTTTATGTCATTGAGACTGTCTGCGTGCTTTCCCCACGCTTGGATGTAATTCACTGAGTGGTGAAGAATGACCTTGTTATTGCTCCATTCAATCATAATGAGCTCGTTAATGGAGAACAATCGGGGCTGAAATGCTTTCTATTGAATGTAACGATCGTCCATTAACGGGTAATATGCAGACATTGACGTTATAAAGGGGTGGAGGACCCCATGGGTAGGACCCTTGGCAGCAGGTTCGGTGACAATACAAGCCAAGATAAAAATAAATAAAAAATGAAACGGGGACTTTTCCGGGGACAGTTTGTTGCCGGGGACAGGTCATCCAAACTGGGGACTGCCCCCGGAAATCGACGTCTGGTCACCGTACAGTACAGAGCTGCAGCCGCTCATAGGTGGAGCTGCGTTAGTGATACAAGATCATTATTACATACTTATTCATTACAATCAAATATAATCAGTCAAATGTAGTTAGTTGTTCATAGCAAGCTACAGTGGTGGTTTTCGTAACAACTAGTAGGCTAGCAGAGCAGTTCTGTATCGTGGAGCTCTGCTCCTATTGGTTCACCCCGCTACCTAAGGTAGCAAATGACTGAAACGTTTAGATGTCCTCGGCCCCCTGTGAGTCCTATAAATGGGGCGTCCTCCAATAGCAGCACAGCTCCCCTATGGGGGAGAGAACTAGAGTTAAGTCTACCTCCGTAGCTAATGTACTATTCCATGTAAGTCAGATAAATGACCGATGGTTTTCTCTGTGTTTTGATATTCATATTGTAGCAGATTTATTACAATGCATTCACTGCTATCACGATTATCCTCTGGTGTTCAGACTGTGATAAGCCATGGTCAGATTTAATCAGTGGTGTAGTGGGGATTTCGTGCACACACACAAGTAGGCTTAAAATCATGGGTAGATCTAGAAACTATGCTTAGTCTTACTTTAAGCCATTGCTAAAAAAGCAGGTGGTGCTGCGTGCACACACACGTTGGCCATGGCTTTGTCAGTCAGCCTGTAGCAGAGAGTTCTCATGTGACAGACGAGCAGACCCATTTATTATCCTAATGCCTGCAGATACACAACCACATTTCCTTACAATACAGTTCATGTAGAAAAACCTGTGCATCAAAATGCTTAAAGTTTGTCAAAAACTTTTATTTTATTTTATTTATTTAACCTTTATTTAACCAGATAGGTCAGTTGAGAACCAATTCTCATTTACAATGACGATCTGGCCAATTGGCTGAACAGAGGCAAGTCTGTTCACAAAACACAACACAGTATATACGATATAAAACACAACCCAATATATACAATATAAAACATGAGTGCCATACACGACAAGTATCGAAAACATCATCACCACACAGTATGTAAAGACAGCAGGGACCAGGGGGAAGTTATCTTAAAAGCAGGTGCAGTGATCCGAGACAACATCTAAAAGTGAGTGTTTAAAGGTGGGTAACGCGATTAGAGTGGTGAATTTTAGTGTCAACTGCAACGCATTCCAGTCAGTGGGGGCAGCAAACTGAAAAGAATGACGGCCAAAGGAGGTGCGGACTTTGGGGGGGACCAAAGTGATATATTTGTTGGAGCGGAGATTGCGTGTGCTGGATGAGACGTTCAGTAGTAAGCAGAGGTAGGGGGGGGATTTGCCGATGATGGATTTATAGATGAACTGATACCAGTGGGTCAGTCGCCTGGTGTGGAGTGATGGCCAGTTGACTTGGGAGTATAGGTCGCAGTGATGTGTGTTGAAAGGGGCACCAGTGACAAAGCGGATGGCAGTGTGATGGATGACGTCCAGTTTATTGAGAAGGTTTTTGGGGGCAATCCTGTAAATGATATCTCCATAGTCCAGAATTGGCAGGATGGTCATTTTTACCAAAGTGTGTTTTGCAGAGTGGGTAAGGAAGCTTTATTGCGGTACAGGAAACCAATTCTTGTTCTGACTTTGGTGAGTAGGTTATTGATGTGGGTTTGGAAGGAGAGTGAACTATCGAGCCATATACCTAGATATTTGTTAGGGATGCTCCGATCTGGATTTTTGGGGCCGATACCGATCACCGATTTTTTTCCTCAAGATCAACCGATACCGATACCGATTTTTTTTTAATACATAACTGTAGGCCTACTGACTGGATAGCCTACATATTTTTTGCTTTTTAGACAAAAGTTTTGATCCATTAGGCACCAAGCAAACGCAGACCCATTTTTATGGCATAGTAAAGGTCTGGCCTATCACCCAGTTAGGGCCTGAAGCCCAAGTCAGTCGATATGGCTGTATAAAAGACATCATAAACGTGGCCTTCATGGTTTACATACTGTTACGTCCTCCTATGTTTTCTGTTCAGTTATCTGTCTTCCCCAGGGGAAAAAAAAAACGGTTTTTGCGATCGGCCATTTTTGCCGATCACCGATCGAGTCATTTGGAGTGAAATCGGCCGATTTAAATCGGTGGCCGATAAATCGGAGCATCCCTAATATTTGTATGTGTTGACAAATTCTAGTACTGACCCATCCAGTGAGGTGATTTTTGGGGGACAGGAGGCTTGGGACTTCAGAAGTCCAGAAGTCCCTGTCTGTAAAGGGACTTCTGGCTGTAAAGGGACTTCTGGCTGTAAAGGGACTTCTGGCTAATAAGAATCTCTGACACACAGTGGGGCAGTGATCACTTATATAATTTACTAAAACGCTGCTGGATATGTATTTTACGGTCTACTAGTCAATAGTATGTCAACCAGGGTAGTTTTCCCAGGGTTTTTCAGATTATCTCTTGTGGACTTGGATATTAACTGTGTCAAGTTAGGGCAAGGCATAAGTCTTTAAGATTAGCCTATCTGATAAATGTGGTTTCCCAAATCGAGTCCCATTCTGATACCGTGGTATTGCCCATTTGCAGAACTTGTCCCAACAGATTACTAGTGAACTCAGTGTTTCTCACGACATTTTGTGTGACTGTGGCAGGGCTAAACCTACTTTTAGTTCATTATGAGACTATGGCGGAAGAAATTTGACTATGGTGGTCCGCCACAGTCTCATCTATGTATGGGAAACACTGGTGATGTTGGCTGTAATTGTACCCTGTTTGTGCCTCCTTTGTTTCTGCAGGTCCTCTTCAGCTCATGTAACCATGTATGAACCAGAGTCCACAGAGTCCCCCGGATCTGGCTGTGGTTCTCCAGCCCTGAAAATCACACAGTGGGGTCCAGAGATGGTGGCGGTGAAGCTGGAGGAAGAAGATGTAGAGGAGAATAGAGTGATGATGAAAGATGAGGATGGAGAAGAAGATGTAATGCAGAAGGGTGTGATGGTGAAAGAAGAGGACAGAGGAGAAGAAATGAGGGAGGAGGTTAGTACTTTACTACAAAAATTCTAGGTTTTTGAATGAGCTGTCTATGGAGACTTGGAAACCATCTTTTTGGAGAGAAAAAAAATCACACATTTGGAATGTCACCTGTATCAATCAGAAGTCGCTGGGGTCATGTTTTTTGATGCGGATGTGACAGCAAATTAAATATTTTATGTTTCAAACAATAAACTTTAGAAAAGACAAAACCTAAACCAAATCCTTTACAACAGTCTTTATTGTAAAGGATCCTGATATTCTCCAATATGAGAAATAAGATCTTTACCTCCTCCAACAACTGAGTGATGAAAGTAGATTCTGATTTTCACCACAGCAGGGCTGCAAACTTGTCACCTTTCGGTGAAATTTGCAGTTTTTTTACCTCAAACTCGGTCTACATCTCATCCAAGTCACATGATGCACGAACTAACATCTTCCTGCCTGCTAAACTCTGCTGCTGTTGAAATAACTGAAATAACTTGCTAATAAAGCAGCTAGGTACAATTCCAGACGGTGTGGAGAACAGTAATGTAAGCAACCAGTTTACAGCATATAACGACCAGATTAAACTGTTATATTAACAATAACCAGAGTGAAAGCTTGTTGCATTTCAGAAATGTTTCGAGCTAGCCACTAACTCCATGCCGTCTCCATCACCCACAGAAGAGCAGATCTGCTTGGCTTTGTTTTGTATCATTTGCCTGGAGACTCGGTTGTGTTTGTCCTGCATTGAGTAGATCCAGTGTGGAAGTTTAGCTTCTAGCGCCAAGCTAACTTTCTTTCTTTTTGTGGCACCGGTTTGTTAATACAAGCTACCGTAGGTACATTATAAAACAGGCACCAGGAATTTACCGTATTAACCGTCTGGTTTATACCAGATATGACGTCTGTTTTTTCTCTTCGTTTTTTTGACCCGGCCTGTATTTGTTGTGTAGACCATGCCCCCCGGGCCATTATAAGAGACCGGCCTTTAATGGAATAGAGGCCACTATTAGAGGATTTACGTATATATATATAGTGCTCACGATTAATCTGGAAACCTTAACACGTAAAAAATATATAATAATAATTATTATTATTGTTTATTTTTTTTAAATGTACGGAAATTAATTATATTACCTAGTTCTACTGACGTGTGGCAAACAGTGGGTCGGTAGACTTGTCCTTACGTCACCTCTTCAGACGATACAAGCTTCGCTTATAGCTACCTCTCTTTCAGGCAACAGTGATTTTGTAACAAAGTAGCAAGTATGTGCCTACAGCATCGTATCTGGTACTGGTACTTTCACACTGCAAGTTGAATGAATGAATGAATGGTCTTTATTGTCATTAAAACAGTACAGGTACCATACAACGAAATTTAGGAGGGGGGGCTCCCCTGGTGCTTGGAAAAAAGACTAAAAACAAGAGGGCCATGGGTAAAATAAAAAAAGGGAAAAGAGCTGGTTTACATAAATAAAGGCTATGTACACTATCTACTATACTATACAATAAAACACTGTGCTGTACTCTATGCTATGCTATAAATATCCTAACTTTTTCCTATATCTGAACCTTATGTACACAAGGGTTGTCATATTGCACATAGTTGTTTCATCCGGTAACATAAGTTACTGGATTTTATTCTCAAGCTACATGGTTTTTTTCCATCTCCCCACAAAAATACAAGTTACATTTCTTTTACCGATTGACAGCACTCATTTTATGGTCTATTAGTCAATAGAATGTCTACCAGGGTTTTTCAAATTATGCCCTCTAGGCTTAATTGTCATATTAAGGGTGAATCCCAATTCACCCCTCCGGCTCCGTTTTCACCCCTTCGGCTCCTTTTTGCGCGTTCACGTGTAGGGGTAGTGGCGTCCCAATTCATTACTCATTTAGGGTTAGGGCGAGGGTTAGGGTTATCCATGGCTCCATTTGGAGAAAATCTTGACCCTTGTTCCATTCGGAGCCATGAGACTCCTTTCCGGCATGCATTGCGAATCATCTACAGAAATGTTATTTTCGCTCTCGTAATACGGAAGCGAGCCTGAAATGTAATTTACTTTTTCTGTAATTACTTGTAATTAAAGACTTGAACAATTATGATAACCATCGTATTATCTTAGTTTAATGTCATTTCAATGCATTATAGACCTTTTCTTTACAACAAGCATAACAAAAAAAGATCGCTATTATGCCGCTATTGTGCCTATGCAGGAGCGCCCCATGGAAGCGTCAAACACAGCCTTCCCATAAGGAGCGCGATTCACATCGAGATGTACATTCCTGTTTAGAAATAAAAGATTACCTATGGCGTTTGACAGCGGATGATGATAGACATATTTAATGTGAAGTTATCTATCTAACGTTAGGCTGATGTGTGCATGATGGACGCGCATGACCTATTTAAATGTTTTATTTACAGCTATGGCACGTATTAAACCAAAACAACCCGCAATCCTATCCGAGCAGTTGTTATTATGTAATATTGTTGATGGGTTATATAATTTAATGTTATTTCAATGCATTATAGACCCTTTCTTTTGCATAACAAAAGAAATCGCTTTTATTTCGAGGTGCTGTGTCTAACGTTACAGGCAGATTTGTGGCCGACAGTCGCGCATATGACATATTTCCATGTCTGATGGCATATGACACCTACTAATGTCATTTCAATGCAGTGTTTCCTCCAGGATTTTTCACATTGGTGGCGGGGTGGTCGTCTTTCGCGCGCGCGATACAAATATAATTTCTTAAATAGCGGTTAAGTCATTAAAGCCGAGCAGGTGATTTTATATAGAAGGTGATCAAATACCAATATTGTTATGTACGACAGTATGTCATTGCAGCACTTTGTTGCACTTTACGACGTCACGTTCTGTTAGAGCTTCACGACTGTGTGTGTGTGTTGTCAGAATGAATGGCACTTGACAGTAAATGGATCTCAGTTTGTATACCTGTGTGGATCTACATTTATTAGCATAACACAAACATAATACATTAGATAGAACAACCCTGTTCATTAATGTTCATTAATGCTTGAGTTCATGTTCATGTTCACACTGTTACTGTGTGTGCCAATGCATCCCTGTGATGCTGTGTGTGTTATTGAGACCGTTGGGAGAGAGAGCTCGGGTGAACTAAGAAAGTTGTGTATGAGATAGTTTACAATTAAACGCACAGATTACATGAGAGAAGCTATCTGTCATTATTTCAACCACTGTCCAAGTGGGGACGTTACAATACTTTCGTTTTAGAACGAAACGTTAGCCGCTAGCAGGGTTTTTAGCAGTCACCATTCTTGAGCAAAACATGATACAAACAAACATTCAAATACTCGTGTCGTCTTGATTTTTTTTTTTCAATTTCAATGTCTGACGCATCATTTGAAAGCTTACCATCTGTAGTTTCAGACTATGTAAACAAACGAAAAATTACGTAAGCAAATGGTTATTTATCTGGTATAGATACCACTTCTGCGCCGAATGTACCGCCACCAGCACAAATCCGCACCCGACATTGTAATTACCGTAATTTCTAAACGGTTTGTGCTATCGCAAAAAATCCAACTGTCCCTGAAAGCTGAGATGTTGCACTTCAACCAACATATAGGGTATTATGGTAAAATGTGACGTGAGGACATTCTCAGAGTCAGTTTACTCACAGTGATTGGCGGAGCGTTCAGGGACACATGCTTTTTTTCAGTTCTCCGGTCATAATAACTTGCTGCCTTTCTGCGCAGCCTGAATCAAAGTGGATTGTCTGAATCATTTGGTGGCGGAGCAAATTCATTCGTGGCGGCCCGCCACCAATAAATGCATATAGAGGAAACACTGCAATGCATTATAGACCTTTTCTTTACAACAAGCATTAAAAAAAAATCGCTGTTATGCCGAGGTGCTGTGCCTATGCTTAACATAGAAAGTTCCACAGTCCAGCGCGCTCAGGACAGCGGGCAGGACACCGGAGCACTCATATCTGCGCGTTTGTCACAGGCTGACAGTCACCGTGTTCCGCTGCCCCGACGTCAGTCCCATGGAAGTGTCAAGCACAGCCTTCCCCATAGAAATACATTGGTGCGCGATTTCCATTTCAGAGATGTACAATCATGTTTATTTAGAAATAAATTATTACCTGTGGTGTTTGACAGCATGATAGGCGCGAATTTCCCCCCCTTGGTGGTATATGACGCTATAGTTGTTATTATACCAAAACAACCGGCAATCTAATCCGAGCAGTTGTTATTATGTACTATTATCAATGGATGTTAGGGCTGGGTTCAAAAAATAGATTTTTCCGATTATGAATCGATCTTCATTGAATGAGCGATTATCGATTCATAAATCCCGAGATCGATCTTTCATGCATTTTCCTGCTTGCAGCTTCAACCCGCAACGAGATCTCGTGGCCAGATCTCACGCTACAAGAATTTATCATATCTCACGCAACGAGAGGTCTCAACACTGTAAAATCTAAAAACATAGCAATGGCAGGGACACTCAAGTCACCACCAGGCTTAAAGGCAGATGTCTGGGTGCATTTTGCATGTACAAATGATGACGATAGAGATGAGCAGGACAAAAGCAAAGCCATATGCAAGCTGTGCGCAGTGGAGGTTAAATTCTGTGAAAACACCACAAATCTACGGAACCACTTATTGAGGCATCACCCTGACGTGAAACATGGAAAAGCGGATCCGAAACAAGCCTCGCTGATAAAGACGTTTGGTTGCAAATTACAATCAAATTCTCCGCGTGCCCAACACATTGCCGAGGCTGTAGCAATTTTTATTTGCAAGGATATACGCCCGTACAGCGTTGTCGAAAATGCTGGCTTTCGAAGCCTCGTCAGTGTACTAGAACCACGCTACGTGTTACCGACACGCAAACAGTTGAGTGAAGTGATAGTCCCGGACATGTCCACGCAGGTGAAACGTGACATCGCAACTTCACTTCAGCCAGCAGAGAGTTGCCATAACGTGTGACAGCTGGACATCCAGAGCAATGGACTCGTACCTGACAATCACTTGCCACTTTATCAGCGAGGCTTGTTTCGGATCCGCTTTTCCATGTTTCACGTCAGGGTGATGCCTCAATAAGTGGTTCCGTAGATTTGTGATGTTTCCACAAACTTATTGTTACTGTATACTACAGTATTTTAATAATCATTGATTTTCCAATTATGTTTATTCCTGAATAAAATCTTCCAATCTCCAAAAAGTGAGAAAGCAGTAATGAAGGGCTTTAGTTTCATGGACATTATGGTTTACAATGTGTTTCTTTGTTCCCCAAAATACCCTCATCTATTGCACTATTTTCGTTTGAGTTTTGCACATTTTTATTTTGTATATCATATTATGCAAATAAGCTATTTGAGACAGTCCTGAGGGATATGTGATGTCTTGTTTACCGATAGGCCATGTTTGTAGCCCCTTTATTTACACTGGCTGCAGTAAAGCACGTTAAAAAACACTTTTTGTAGCGTCTGATTTAGAAAAATGTTGGTCAATGATGTTCATTTATGTTCCAATAAGAAGTACATTCATGTAACTGCTTTGGAGTCAATTCTTAATGTAAACATTGATATGTTTAACAATGCTACATGTTATAGGGTTCCTTGAACCATTTATAGCATTAGTTCTGAGAATCTCTTCATATTCAAGGAAAATTGATATTGTAACTAAATCGAATCGGAATCGAATCGTGAATCGAATCGAATCGGGAGCTGTGAATCGGAATCGAATCGTTTTGGGAAATCAGTGGCGATACCCAGCCCTAGTATTTAGTCTGCACTTTAAGGCCATATTCATTCTATAACTGTAACTTGAATATGTTTTGGTAAACAGCTAGAATAACAACAATTCTGTCTAGGGATGCACGATATGCATTTTTCCCAATCGATACCGATAACCGATGTTTACCCGCTTCTCGTGGCCGATAACCGATATGATAACCGATATGAGAACAGATATAATTTCACAGTTGATAACCTGTAGTTCATGCACACCTGAAGGTAAGAAAGGCTATGTAGTGAGCAAAGATTGATGATTTAATATTCCATAGTGATCTCACCAAATCTAACTTACATCACTATTGTTAAGACAACAAAGAGAACACTTCTGACTCTTCAAATGTTCATTTATTAAAAAAAAGGAAATACATTTCAACATTGTTGAAAATCACATCACACTTGCTAGTCAAGCCAAACTATTGCAATGCATGGATTGGGTGAGTAATCCCCACTGCTACCTAGTTAACTATAACACTACTTTACATTGTTACCTAGTTAACTATAACACTACTTTACATTGTTACCTAGTTAACTAGAACACTACTTTACATTGTTACCTAGTTAACTAGAACACTACTTTACATTGTTACCTAGTTAACTAGAACACTACTTTACATTAGAGATGCTCCGATCTGATCGGCGCCGATCGATATCGGCCGATATGCCCTTGATCGGTTTTGATCGGAGTTCTCAAAACGGCCGATCAAACACGGCCGATCAGTTTACATAGAGAAATGGCGTCGCCAGTCTGGCAATATTACACAGTGTCGGAAAGAGACAACAAATATGCAGTTTGTAATGTCTGCTCAAAAGAAATACCTCGCGGAGGAACGCACGCAAGGTCTTTCAATACCACGAATATCATACGGCATTTGAAGGCTTGTCACACCAAGGAATTTAACGAGTTTGATAAATTGGCGAGCGCTAAGGCCAGAGAGAAAGAGCCGTCGAAAGAACGTTCGACGCCACTCACTCAGCTAACTGTTACAGAGACATTGAAACGACAGCAACGACAACAAGAAACGAAAGGAAATAAATGCGAAAGTAATGGAATTCATATGCCTTGATCAGGCATGCTGCCTTTTGGGCGGCACGGTGGCAGAGTGGTTAAGATCACTGCCTCACAGTCTCAAGGTACTGGGTTCGAATCCCGGTCTCGGAAGGTGCTGGGTTCGATTCCTGGTAATTCACTGTGGGAGTTTGCATGTTCTCCCCGTGCCGCGTGGGTTTCCTCCGGGCACTCCGGTTTCCTCCCACATGAATGAATGAAACATGCAGTATGAATGAGTAAGAATGCGAGTGAATGCGAGTGAATGTGAATGCGAGTGAGCATTCCCAGGGCTCCTTCGAAAATGAGACTCGTCTCAAAGGAATTCCCTGGTAAAATAAAGGTTCATTTCATCAGCAGCCCCTGTCTGTTGTGGAAGACGCCGGGTTCAAACGCCTTGTTTCCTGCCTGGATCCACGCTATACGCTGCCGGGGCGAAATTATTTCACTGATGTTTGCCTGCCGGAATTATATCAAACTGTCTACACGTACATCGGGAGCCTAGTGAAGGACAACATCGCGTCAATCAGCTTCACGACTGACATTTGGAGTTCGAGTGTCAGTCCTGTGTCTATGCTGAGCCTGACTGCGCAGTTTATCAATGCAAACTTTGAGCTGACTAAAGTGGTGCTTCACTCTCAAGAATTCCCTGGGTCACACACCGCAGAGGCCCTTGCTGCAGCTTTCACAGACATGCTCAACGCCTGGGAAATCCCAAAGGGAAAGGTGCACGTTAACCTACGGGATAATGCCAAGAACATGGAGAAGGCTATGAGGGACGCGCGTTTACCAAACCTACCGTGCATGGCTCACACACTCCAGCTCGCTGTGCATGAGGGGGTTTTGGCACAGCGTGCCGTCATTGATGTCATCGCAAGTGGAAGACGGATCGTCGGTCATTTCAAACATTCCCAGCTAGCTTACTCCCGACTGTTCAGTATTCAAAAACAAATGAACCCGAACCAGCCACCCAAAGGGCTACAACAGGATGTACCAACCCGCTGGAACAGTACGGTTGCCATGCTAAAAAGTTTACTGGAACAGAAACGTGCCCTATGTGCTTATGCAGCTGATTTTGAATTGCCTTCCACGTTGGCCGTCAATGAGTGGAAATTGGTGGGAAATCTAATTTCAGTGCTAGACCCCTTTGACGAGCTCACAAAAACGATAAGTTCATCAACTGCATCAGCTGCAGATGTTATACCATCCATCAGAGCTTTAACTCGTCTTCTTGAGAAAACAACAGAGAGTGACCACGGTGTGAAGACAGCCAAAGCCACGCTCCTGGAAGCTGTCAAGAGGAGATTCAGTGACATTGAATCTGAGCGCCTGTACACCATCGCTACACTCCTTGATCCAAGGTGAGAACTCCACAGGGAGAGATTCTTATGCGTATTAGCTTTGCCCTAAACATTATTGATAAAAGGGGCTATGCTTAAGTTAAAGGTCAAATATAAATACTGTGTTGTGTTATCCTGTAGTGTACGATGGTTTGCATTTAAAAAGCAGTTAATCTTAACTATAAATAGAATGCTATGGGGCCAAGCCCATGCCTAATTAATTCATAAATAGAATAAAAATGCTATGGGGCCCCCCAGGCCTAATTAATAATAAAATAGTTAAGCATAACCTACAAAATGCATTAAATACATTAATTTATGTTGCCTTTTATTTCTCTCATAATAAAAAATAGGTATAAAGACAGATATTTCCCCATCGCACTCAAGCCACAGATGCGCAGGCTGCTTTCTGATGTCCTGGCTGCTGCAGCAGAGCAAGAGACGGACAGTTTGGCAGTGAGTGAGCCCCCACAGAAGGTACCACGAGCTGGCTCCTTGCATGCTATGCATGCTGAACTGTTGGCTGAAGAAGATGGGCAACAGCATGTGTGCGGCAGTGGTGACATCAACCCAAGAGCATCACAGGTTAATCTCTACCTATCAGAGGCAGTTATCCCAGACGGTAATGGACAGCCTCTTGCTTTTTGGAAGGCCAACGAAGGCCGCTTTCCTGCTCTTGCACAAGCAGCACGAGTCTTCCTCTGTGCACCTTGCACAAGTGTAGATAGCGAGCGACTTTTCAGCATAGCAGGACATATTTTAGATGTTAAGAGGAACAGGCTGAGTGCCAAAAACGCTGAGATGCTTGTATTTCTCAAGGCTAATCTGCCAGTGATGCTGCTTAATCAGAAGTAAGGTTTGAGTCTGAAATCTCCTTAGGTGCAATGTTTAGTTTTTTTGTTTTATTGATTATTGCTGACTTGCTGTCTTATCTCCTCCTAAATATGACTTGAAACTGACTGACTTGAAACAGTATTTTATATTTGGCTATAGCCTGTTTATGTTGCAGTTTAGTTTGGGTATGTTTATTGTTCCTCAGGAAAGCTACAGTATAAGCTCCAAGTTCTTTAAGAGCCCCTAGTTCCTCTCATTCGAGTGGAATGTTGCACATTTGATGTGACAGTGTACATTTTATTTATTATGATTTTTATTTTCACATTTTATTTGTTTTTCCTGAAGGAAGCTACAGGTGGTTGTGAATTCAATAAAACAGATGGTTGTCAATTCATGATACTTTCTCATCTCCTAATTTCATTTGAATACTTAATATACAATGTCAATGGTGTTAAGAATAATTAAAAACATAAATAATGCTACACAATAAATAGAATGCTTCAATTGCCATTTTCGACGCTGTGATCGGTGATATCGGATCGGCAGATCACTGATTCCAGTGATCGGTGATCAGTGATCGGCACCAAAAACCCTGATCGGAGCATCTCTACTTTACATTGTTACCTAGTTAACTAGAACACTACTTTACATTGTTACCTAGTTAACTAGAACACTACTTTACATTGTTACCTAGTTAACTAGAACACTACTTTACATTGTTAGCAGGCTCACAAAACAAGCTGTGTTAGTTGACTAGCGATGTGTCATTCATTGTCAACAACGCTTAGCTCGCGCTTTTATTTTGAAATCGCGAAAACGAAAACAGAAGTCAATGTCGGAATGAGCCTCTCCTTGTTGTTCAGAGAACAGATGCCAAACTACCGACATGTTTGCTCTAATAATATGATTTGGCAGTAGAAAGCCATCAGTCAATAGCTTATCTCATTCACAGAACAGCATGGGTTGCCTGCACTGTTTGATTGCGTACGTATTTTAGAGCAGACTACAGAGATGGTGAACATTAGCACTAGCTAACATTGGCTATCTATTTACCTTAGCTTACCGTTAATTGACTGCATGGCTGTATGCAGGCGCAGCATCATGAGCGCGACAACCGGAACCGGAAATATTTCCGGCTTCATATTATCGCCTCTATATCGGCTAAAATGTAATAAAACCGATAAATATTTAATAACATTAATTTCCCAATATCGGCGCCGATAATATCGTGCATCCCTAATTCTGTCAGTGTCCAAAATGCATATATATATATAAACCTACATATAGCTTGGCTACTGTTTTCCACTTCTGGTAAAAAAATAACATAAAATATGTTTTGATTAAATTTCTTCACTCTTGTTTTAATATTTTGATCATCTTTATTCGTAGGATTCCCTGCACTGTGAACTCCCCATCTGGGCAATGATGGATGCTTCTGCTTGTTCTGGTCATGACGACATGCGCCAGTGCTACGTCCAGTGTGGGAAGAAACTAAACATGGAGGATATTGTGAAAATACGGCAGCGAATTAGAAAAGGAGGACAACACCATTGTGGTACAACTGATCAGTAAGTCATACACATGCTGTGAATCCTGTCTACAAGTAGCCTATTGTGTTCACCGGGTTCGACAGTAACGCTTCCTGCACACAGGTAAAAATATCCAGGATCCAGCAGCGTTGTCGGGCTCGCGCAAACAAATCCGGTGAATTTTTTACTTGCTCCGGGCAAGCGGGCAAGCGTTACTGTCGAACCCTGGTTCAATAATTCACCATAGGGTGCCAGGTGTACAGTATGCTAATGGTGGTCATTGAATTGATATGATGAATTATACTGCCAGGTGCATAACTATAATCTTAGCCAAGTCATTGTATTAGCTCAGTACATTTCAGCAGCAGCTAAACAGTTGGTAATTAAGGGGCAGAACTATAAGCACATCTAATAGATGAATGTCATGTATGATAACACAGCAAGCTTGCTTGAAAGGGAGCTGTCAGTCAAGCATGCAAAGTCCACGCCCATACAGCCCTCTGTCTGACCAGGACGTTGAGCCTAACTAGAAGATTATTGTCATTTTTTCTTGGACACAAAATACAATTGGAACCGTTTAATGTCTACTTTCCAGACCCTTTAATTACAAACAAATGCAATCAGTAATCCATAGATTATTGCATTTGCAGGACATGTCCTGTCAGTCTAGATGGGCTTTCAGTGAACTGGTTGGCTGTAATTTATAATTAACTCTGCACTGTTTGTGCCTCTTCTAGCTGCAGGTCCTCTTCAGCTCATGTAACCATGTATGAACCAGAGTCCACAGAGTCCCCCGGATCTGGCTGTGGTTTTTCAGCCCTGAAAATCACATGGTGGGGTCCAGAGATGGTGGCAGTGAAGCTGGAGGAAGAAGATGTAGAGGAGAATGGTGTGATGGTGAAAGAAGAGGTGGAGGAGAAGAGAGTGATGGTGAAAGAAGAAGATGGAGGTGCAGCTCTAATGCAGAAGGGTGTGATGGTGAAAGAAGAAGATGGAGGAGAAGAAGTGGAGGAGAAGAGAGTGATGGTGAAACAAGAGGACAGAGGAGAAGAAATGAGGGAGGAGGGAGTGATGGTGAAAGAAGAGGTCGAAGTAGAAGTGGAGATTGAAGACACGGATGGTAAGTCTTTGTTGTATAGTGGTGAGGGTCATTGCACTGCTGTAAAATCAATGCTGCCAGTGGCAAGGCAAGTTTATTTGTATGGCACATTTCATACAACAAGGGGCAATTCAAAGTGCTTTACATACATTATTTAAAAATACAGCAAGAGGAGCATAGCAAGAAAATAAAAACGACTGAATAAAAGCAAATATAAGAGGTAAATAGATAAAACATTTAATAAGACAATAGGTCATGGATAAAATACATTGATAGAAGTCTTTAATCATAACTGCTGCAAAACATGAAGGTTTTCAGCTTAGATTTCAATATGTTTAGGGTTTGCGCCTGTTGATTTCTTCAGGGAGTTTGTTCCAGGAGCATGCAGCAGCGTGACTGAAAGCTGCTGCACCGTGTTTTGTTTTTACTCTTGGAATTATTAGCTGATTAGTCTCAGCTGACCTTAGGGGCCTTGTGGGAATATAGGGTAGGAGGAGATCTGGGGCCTCATTTATAAAGCTTGCGTACGCACACTAAGGTGCGTTAGCAAATTTTCCCTAAATTTTGGGATTTATAAAAACTGCGCACCTCTAGGCTACGCACAGTGTGATCCATGCGTACGCATAGAAGCTGGAGAAATGTCAACTGCGACTCCGCTGGCAGAAGGATGAAACAGGAGAAACGCTTTGAAATAGATACAATTTCCACCAACATAAATCGAAATATTACCTCACATATTATGCGAGTGCACACAAAGAATATACGTGCACACTGCACATATCTTATTCTCCCTTGTCCTGTACCCATCACAATGTAGCCTACATATATCTTTGTTCGTATCAATCATATAGATATTCATGCAAATATATTAACTTTTTATATTCATATTCATTGCACATAGCGCGAGGCTGGACAAGTTGAGCACCGTTCCTGATTCACTGTTCCCGAGTGCTCAGTGGGTAACGTCCCGATAAGTCCAATGATCGCAATATCCATACATTGAAGAACATGAACAAGCCCACTGTAGACAATTGACTATCATCCCCAAGCACACCCCATGTATACGGACTACGAACATTTTAAGCGCACAGACATTTTATTACTGAGCTATCTATTATTACTAATTGCACCACCAGTGTATCTTGTCTTACTTAATCTGTAATTATTAAACAATACTTGGATGTTATGACATGTATTATCATGAATAGTAAGGTGAACAGTAGGACGAATCACGTTTAAACTGACTCCGTTGTTGAAGCAGTCTGGAACATAGATATTATATAGACGAGAGAAGAGAGTTTCGGTGCGTACGCAAAGCAAGAACATTTGGATTCTGATTTATAAAATCGGTGCGCACGCGGCAAGTGGAATTTGCGGGCCACTCTCCCACACCTGCTTCCCTTTATCCCAATCAACCCTAAATGTTGCGCACGGGAACGAGCGTCTCGCCCCACCCTTTTTAACACCCATGCTTTGCCTATTATTGGTCAGTTAAATGCCCGACAGAAGGCGGAAACAATTTCACCCACTCAATTTCTGCGCAGTAGTTCCGCTTAACGAACACATAACAATATGAAACTCTCTATAATATCTATGTTCCAGACTGTATCGACTACGTGTTCACCTTATTATTTATGATAATACATTTCATAACATTCAAGTATTGTTTAATAATAACAGATTCAATTAAATATGATTCCCGATTAAACTGTACAACATATCTCCCTTTGTATTTATTATGTTAAATCATGTTTTTTCTTTTAGATTAGATTCAATCTTATTGTCATTGACCAAGGTTGTACCAAGGTTGTCACAAGGAAATGCAGTTCGTCATCTAACCTGCATTGTAGAAAAGCCAAGCATGTTTCAAGTTTATTGTTACGTTACATTAAGAGAGTAAAATTCGTAGGCTTCGGTTCCTGACATGGCAGCACAAGACATAAGGCAATAGGCATAATACAAGATAAAGGTGACAATATTACAGCTTACGGCCAAGCTCCACCGTGGCCATCGAGCGTTGCGTCTAATGTTCGTTGCGTCCGAAATTGGGATCAAATGCATTGTAATCAATGAAAGGTGCTCCGCCTGCTGCGGTACGTCGCATCAGCGTTGCGTCCGATGGCTGCGTCCAAAGTAGACTTTCAAAAAAGTTAGATTTTTGACGGTGGATGGACGCAGACGTCACAATGAGACGCCCCACGTGGGGCGCCAATCACCGCACCTGTGGTGAACTCTTGTTGCAGTAATGGACGACGAACGGCTAATCCTTGAGGTCGAAAAATATTATATTATATGAATTGCGAGCGTCAATGCTTTTCTACGATACTACGTGTAATGTCACTTGGACATAGAATAATTCATAGCTTTCAGTCACGTGGTTTCTTCCCTAGCAACCACCAACCTGACGGGCAAAAAGGATCATAGCAACATCGCGCAACATGGCGAGTGGACGCAAACGGTTAATAAAATACAAAGGTTCCATCTCACAAAACATAATGGAATGTCAAAACTTTGACGCTCAATATCTCTGAATTACCCTAAACGGAGATAGAACCTTCTCATTCTAAACGGAGATAGAACCTTCTCATTCTAAACGCAGATAGAACCTTATCATTCTAAACGGAGATAGAACCTTCTCATTCTAAACGGAGATAGAACCTTCTCATTCTAAACGGAGATAGAACCTTCTCATTCTAAACGGAGATAGAACCTTATCATTCTAAACGGAGATAGAACCTTATCATTCTAAACGGAGATAGAACCTTATCATTCTAAACTCACGAGTTATCTTCAGTTGATGGATTTGACTTAGGGGGCATTCATTTGAAGTAACGTAATGAACATACAAGTAACAACAACAGGTTAATGCAGCCAGCCAGCCAAGCAAAGACCATGACTATGCCCAGTTTATGCATTATACACTCTAATATAATTGTTAGATTGCCAGGGTATTCGCTACAGGTTGTTGTTTTGCTCTTGATGCTTCATGCTTGGTTCAACAGAGCCTCAAGCCAATATGTGTCCCATATTCTAAATAAGAACACAGACCCAAACATAACGAACTCCTTTTAGGTTGAGTCAGTTTTATAAAGTGTGTGAGTGTGTGAGTGTCTCCTGGCCCGGTCAGCTGGGCCGTGTCCCTGGCCACATCTGACGCGTCTGACTACCTGAACACTACCTGAACACTACAGTGCACTTGTCACTTTTGGTTCCGACAGCACGTGTAGGCTAGTCGCCTGGAAGCATGGCCAAAAAGCAGCGTGCGTCTGGGTCGCTATGTATCGTGATCTTAGAATTATAAGGTTCTATCTCCGTTTAGAATGATAAGGTTCTATCTCCGTTTAGAGCTTGTTAATTACACACAACACAACGCCACCACCAAACAGGTGGCTGACTCCTGCTAAACAATAGCCCATATCCTGATAACAAAAAGACATTTAAAAAAAAAAAGACGGAAAAAAACCACTTGAGTAAAACGCATAGACGTTGAATAAGTGTAAGCTTCGATGTCGATAATAATAATATAATAATAACATTTATTTGTATAGCACTTTTCCTGCAAACGTCGCAGCTAACAGGCACTTGGAATAATGTGTAGGCATGCATATTCAAGTGAAATGTTATTGACTCAAACCCTTACACGATGGTCAACATAAATGAGAACAGACTAATTAATCATTGGTTCGAGTAGTGCAATTTATTTGTAATCTCACATTGCACACACATCTAATACTGAATGCATAATTAGCTACAACAAAAACAGAGAGACAACATCGAATGACAATCCATACAATAATCATTTAAACCAGTTTAATATCAACCAGTCAGTCATGTTCAATCATATTTTCGTTTCATTGATTTAATGTACTCCTTGCTTGGGCTTGATCCTGACACGTGAGGGTGCGACACAGTTTTTCAACCATCACGATAAACCACCACATTAGAAAAGATGTATTGTTTTGTTTGATACACGTTTTGGTTTGATACAAGTTATTTTGTTTGACAACTTTGCTTTTGAATTCCGATCGGGGATAGGCCCGACCCAGAAGTGACACACATACAAACAAACATTTACATACGCGTACATACCACACCACACTAACATAATATATTATATTACTTTCGTTTGTTACTTTTATTTGGACTTTGGATTACAAGACCACTTCAATTCATGGAAAGGTCCAGAGTCTTTGTTGCAAACGGAGGAACTACAAACAAACAGGTGCGCGTTGAAACCAACACCCACTCATGCCAGGACGATGGCTAATTTGATAATTTGACAGACGAGACATGATAGCCATCACATTAAGTTGAAAAACTCTCGCAAGTTGAGGAACTCGCGCAAATTGGAAACACTGGGAAACGTTCGCCAAGTTGGACATACCTTTCATGTTGTGTTTGAGACGAAGCAAGACTGCTCGTTTGGAAGGACATTGGATGCGTATGTATAGTCACTCATTAGTTACGTCCACAAGAGCACATACCACAACACAACACACATCTCACACTTATCATGGCCAAGCATGAATCTCTGGTGAGTCTCTGCCTATCTCCTCGCCGGTTTGTACACCCGATTGCACAGCAACTATCTGGCATGATTGTTTTCTAACCAATGCTACTGTGTTTCCTGGTGCGGTATGAACGCCTTTTGCCCGTCAGGTGGGCGTTTCCACTATGCTGTGACGTCACGTGAAAGCTATGAATAAGACACTTGAGTCTGGGTTCAACAAAGGTATAACCAGTTTACTTCGGTTCTCTCGACACCTGTCAGTCACCTGGTGTATCATGAACTCTCTAGGCGCATGCGCTGTCCTGACTATGAATTAACCCATTCATTACACTACGGATGAATATCAACGTTGACGCGACGCAGCAGGTGGAGCTTGGACACGGGAAGTTGACCTTGGACACGGGAAGTTGACGAGTTGACGCGACGCAGCCGGTGGAGCTTGGCCGTAAGACAGGATACACTAGTGATGCAACTAATAATAGATAGTTCAGTAATCTGTGCGCTTAAAGTTTTCGTAGTCCGTATACATAGGGATGGGGTGTAGGCCTACTTGGGGATGATAGTCAATTGTCTACAGTGGGCCTGTTCATGTTCTTCACTGTATGGATATTACAATCATTGGACTTATCGGGAACGTTACCCTTATGAAGACGTACATTACTGTGAAGTCAATGCGGACGGTGGTCAACCTCGCGCTACGTGCAATTAATATTTATGTAAAAAGTAAATATATTAGCATGAATATCAATATGATATGTAATGTGTAGTGTGTACGTATTAGGGGTGCAACGGTTCAGTTGGCCCACGGTTCGGTACGGTTCGGTATTTTGGGTCACGGTTTTCGGTACGGTTCGGTTCAGAAACAAATGCTACTATTTATTTACAAACTGTTACTTTACTTTATTTTGCTTATACATAATATGGAACTTTAACATACACATGTATATGTTATGTATATAATGTATATATCATTGTATATAAACAAAAAACACTTTCAAATGTCCAAAAATAAATAAACACTTTCGAAAGTAAAAGTGCACTTTAGCCTTGACAGCTGGTAGCCCGTATACAAACAGGAGGAAAACAAATTCACACTACAAAAGTAACACTTTCCACATAGCGTTCCAACATGTCATGTGTTGTATTCCAATGAGTTGCGACATTGTGGATTAATTTGTGTTTTGGTAAGTCTAACATATCTTGTTTAATTGTCAGAATATGGTGGGCTGTGGTGCTTTTGTGGAAGAAAGTGACTGCATGTCTGATCTTACCCAGGAGGCGGGACACCGGGGTTATTGCCACTGCCTTCTTGGCGGCGAGATTTACGAAGTGCGCAAAGCAGCCGATCTGTGGCCCCAGTCCACCAGCTTCATGGATCGCATTTACGATATTTGCTGCGTTGTCTGTTGTTACGGGAATTGTTATGTTTGGCCTCTCCAACTTCCACTCAGTCACTGCATTTGTTAGTTCCTCTGCCAGGTGCGCGCTGGTATGGCTTTCGTATAGTGGACGAGTTTGCAGTACTGCGCTCTTCATCTCCCAATCCGGTGACATGTAGTGGACCGTGACAGTGAGGTAACTCTCCGTTGCCCGGGAGGTACAACCCTCCGTAGTCAGTGCAAAGCTCTGTGTTTTTGCCAAATCGTCTTCAATGCCTCTGCCCGTTGTTTGGTAAATACCGGGGATTATTTTGGTGCTGAATGATGTACGGGAGGGGACACTGTAACGGGGCTCGAGAGTTTTTATCAGATTTCGAAAACCCAAATCTCCAACCACCGAAAAGGGCTGCAAATCCTTTGCAATGAACATCCCCACTGCATTGTTTTTTTTTTTGTGTTTCTCTGAAGTGGTAGTGTACGTCTGTCTGAACGCATCAGAGAGAGACTGCTGTCTGCTCACTGACGCTACCTGACTGGCTTTCCTGCTCCCAGTCAGTGTTATCGTTGAGTGGTAGCGGCGAATATGCTGGTTCATGTTAGAGGTGCAACCATTTGCATATGGCACACGCTTTAAGCAGAGCTTGCAGACAGTAATATTTCTGTCCACTGTTTCCCCCCCCTTATTGTCGTATTCAACGGGAAAAGCGAAATGACCCCACACCGCAGACTTGTAGGAATCCGGGGCTTCCTCAAACTGTTGCGGCGCTCTCAGAGCTAATTTACGAACGCAGCCAAATCGCAGCATAAACCGAAAACCGTCACGGTTCACTAGTGAATTGAGCCGTGGAACGCAAACCGTACCGTCCGTAAAAAAAACGAGAACCGTTGCACCCCTAGTACGTATCCTTTGTGTGCACTCCTTCATAATACGTGAGAGGCAATATTTCTTATGTCGGTGGAAATGGTATCCATTTCAAAGCGTTTCTCCTCTTTCATCCTTCTGCCAGCGGAGTCGCAGTTGCTCATTTCTCCAGTTACTATGCGTAGGCATGGGTCCCAGTGTGCTTAGAGGTGCGCACAGTTTCACGCCAAGTTCCTTTTTTATAAATTCCAAATTTGCGGGAGGATTTACGTACGCATGTACGTACGCAAGTCACAAAATCAATCAATCAGATTCTAACCTCTCCATCATGGGCAAGACCAAAAAGTTGTATAAGGACGTCAGGGACAAGATTGTAGACCTGCACAAGGCTGGAATGGGCTACAAGACCATCAGCAAGCAGCTTGTTACTGTTGTGCGATTATTTGAAAATGACAGAAAGACAAAATAACCATCAATCGCCCTCGTACTTCTCAATGACAATAAGGTTGAATCTAATCTAATATAAAAGAGAAATTATTTAGTATAATAACTACAAAGCGAGGTATCTGTTTTTACAAAACAACCTCTCAAATGTTGTAGTTTAATCGGGAATCATATTGGATCTGTAATTATTATACATATTATACCAATACTTGGATGTTATGACATTATCATAAATAATAAGGTAAACAGTAGGACGAATCACGTTTAAACTGATTCCGTTGTCGATGCAGTCTGGAACATGTTATATATGGTCTGGCGAGAACGTTCGTTGCGCAGAAATTTACTGATTGGGTGAAAAGTATTTTTTTCCGGCGTTCTGTCGGCCGTTTGACTGACCATTTATATGCAACGTTTGCAGGAAAAGTGCTATAGATTTTTTATTTTTTATTATTATAGGCAACTAAGGGCGTCAAAAAGGGTGGGACAAGACGCTCGTTCACGTGTGCAACAGAGTTGATTGGAAGCAGGCGTGGAACTTGCAAATTCCACTGGCGTGCGCACCGTTTTATAAATCCGAATGTTGGTGACGGAAATGTTCTTGCTTTGCAAAGGTGCGTAGGTAAGCAACGCTTTATAAATGAGGCCCCTGATATGTATTTTGGTCCAAGACCATTTTCTGTGAGAGACTGGTAGCCAGTGTAGGGATCTTAGGATTTGTGTAATGTGTTCAAACGTATTCATTTTTGTTAGGACCCTAGCAGTTGCGTTTTGGATGAGCTGCAGCTTACGAACAGCCCCTTTAGATAGGCCTGTTAGTAGACCATTACAATAATCAAACTACTCGAAACAAATGCATGGATGAGGTTTTTTTCAAGGTCTTATTTGGACATGAAACCTCTCATTCTTGTTATGTTTTTCAGGTGATAGTAGGCTGATTTAGTTATCGAGTTCATGTGGCTGTTGAGGTTTAGAGTCTAGAATGACACTAAGATTTCTGACCTGTTTTTTAGTTTAGAGAGAGAATCAAGTTTTGCACTGACTTTCGATCTTTTGTCAGGTTTACCGAATACAATTATCTCTGTTTTGTCCTTGTTTAATGAAGAATGGACAGACTCTCACATGTTCATTCTTCCCACGGGCAGTTCAGTTCAAACCCCGTATGTCTGATATGTTTGGAGCCCATGGCGATTATTAAAAGCGGCAATGTAAAGCGTTACGAGACTAAACCCATCTTTTGAGCAGAAACATACACACTCAAATCTGAACCGAGGACAGAGAAAATACACGATACAGAGCCCAATATGATCGATCCACCAGAATTCAAACACATTCATTCACTGCCCAACAACGTGCTAATGAATGTTCCCTTAAAGTTGCTTGCGTTTTGCGTCAACATAAAACACATTTACTGACGGTCAAGGAGTGCATGAGTGGTAGCTGAAACCTTCCTTGAGGGGAAACAAAAATAAGAGTTTTCTGAAAAGATCAAGCAGATACTGATGTACCTATTTTTTATTTTTTTATTTAACCTTTATTTATACAGGTTAAAAAACACATTGAGCCCCAAGGGCTCATTTTCAAGTGTGACCTGTTCACAGGCATACAACATCCACCACAACCAAATACAATACAAAACCTGGCCTACATAGTCTAAAACTAAACTAAAACTACATAGTCTAAAACTAAAACTAGTCTAAAACAGTCTAAGATAATCTAAAACTTTCCGTCAATATAGTCTAAAACTAAACTAAAACTACATAGTCTAAAACTAAAACTAGTCTAAAACAGTCTAAGATAATCTAAAACTAAACTAAAACTACAAAACCTAAAACTAGACAGCTAAAGAGCTAGGGACAGGGAGGGGTCAGTAATGGGCAAAAGGGAGGGTCAATTTAATTGCAGTGTGGGCACTGCGACACCATACTGGGGCGCAGTATTCACTAGTTGAATAAACGAGGGCTAGGGCTGCCGTGCGCAAGGTCCTTGGGTCCTTGGGATTTGTAAATGAAAATATACCAGTGAAGGGTTCGGCGGATAGAGAGAGATGATCAGTTAACCAGAGAGTATAGCACACAGTGATGCATAGGGGGTTTACAGCCTTTATCTGTACACCTATGTACCTACAGATACCTACGTCAGCATCATCAGCCACAAGGGAAACCGAAATATTAACCCAGGACATGCTAGCAAAACAGAAGAGAAAGGGAAACTGAAGCTACACTTTATATTTCGTTTTTTAATTTATTTTTCAAAAATTAAGCACTTTATTTTAAGATGCACATTTTTCAAAAGCTCTGTTATGTATCTTTACATTTAAAAGCAGCCCTTATTTTACATGAGAAAAGAACATGTATTAGTACTTATAATCTCTCCACTTCAAAGTGAAAATCTACAATATTGTTGAAATATTATTGAATTGTACTTTAATATGTATATGTATATATGTTACGGTACATGTGGGAAAACTAGGGTTAGGGTTAGGTGCTACGTCGACTTGGTACATGCTAGCATGTCTAATCCTAACCCTAACCCTAATCCTAACCGTAGCACCCTAGCACCTAACCCTAGTTTTCCCACATGTACCGTATTCCCACATGTACCTTAACATATATAAACCCCTCAAAAAAAGTTCTGAAACTTTATTTTGGTTGATTAATCCTCCCCTTTAATAATACCAATTGGTATTGTATTTTATATCGTTGGAAAGCCTGATTAGTCACCTGTACAACGAGGTACAACTTGTAGGGATCATGCATTCATGGAATGATGATTGCACTCTCCCACAGTAATAAGGAAAAAACAACACATATTGGCCATTTTTACACTTTATTCATTTTACACTGTCAGGGACCTCAGTAGCGTGTGGAAGATCCATACGCAGTCACAACAGCTTGGCACCTCCTCCTCATGCTGGTCACCAGCCAGGTCACACACTGCTGTGGGACAGCATCCCATTCCTCAACCAGGAGTTGCCGCAAGTCAGCCAACATGGTTGCGTTGGTCACTCTGGCATGTACAGCACACCCAAGCTGATCCCACAAGTGTTCAATTCGGTTGAGGTCTGGACTCACGGCAGGCCATTCCACCCTCTCCACTCCCAAATTCTGGAGGTGCTCTGTGATGATCCTGGCTCTGTGGGGGCGAGCGTTGTCATCCTGGAGGATGGAGTTAGGTCCCAGAATCTGGAGATATGGGATCGCCACTGGCCCCAGAATATAATTCCTGTCAATTAGGTGCCATACACCTGCCAGCACTTGAAGCTCAAAACGAGAGTGAATACCAACAGAAGAATATTGCAGGGGATTTTGTTTCCAAACTTTTTTTTAGGAGTTTATATATATATGGCACTGAATCATAACGCAATCTAGACATTATAATGTTCTTTGCTTGAGGACATTTTCTCTAACTGGACCTTGTTGAATTTTTGCTTAATACCCCTGCTATAGTCGTTCGGTGACAGGGCTATGTATGTCATCTGCATAGTTGTGGTAGGAAATTTTGTTCTTTTTTATGATGTGTCCCAATGGAAACATCTAGAGATTGAATAGGAGGGGGGATTAACCCTTGGGTAACCCCACATGTCATTTTAATTTGGTCGGACACAAAGTTGCCAATAGAGACATAACAGCTTCTGTCCTGTAGGTAAGATCTAAACCAGTCTAGTGATACTAAAACAGATTTTTCTGGAGTCAGTGTTCACACGAATGTCATTAAGGACCTTAATTTGGGGTTGAGTGGTTTGGGGAGTTGGGGCAGGGAGTGAGGGTGGGGGGAGAGAACGGGGGGCTGCACCGTCGCTTTAGTGGCTCAACAAGTTGGCTAACGATCTGTCTTGCCCTGGCGACTGAAGATCGCAGTTCAGCCAGCTGTGATGAGTTTGGAGGGCCCTTTACTGTAGGCTGTCGAGGCTGACGAGACGTGGTTGAAACGCCTCCTAGGATTACGGTGCTAGTTGTCCGTCTTCCATTCCGTTTCAAAGCCTTCTAAATAGGGATGCACGATATTATCGGCACCGATATTTATCGGCCCGATAATGGGAAATTAATGTTATTAAATATTTATCGGTTTTATGACATTTTAGCCGATATAGAGCCGATAATATGAAGCCGGAAATATTTCTGGTTCCGGTTGACGCGCTCATGCTGCTGCGCCTGCGTACAGCCACGCAGTGTAGAGACGAGAGCGAAACATGTCTTCCCCGGTGTGGACATTCTTCAGAGTTTCTGAGGCAGATAGTGTGTTTGCAATTTGCAACACATGTTCGACAAAAGTTTGGAGAGGAGGGCAGAGGTCTACGAGTTACAACACAACGAATCTCATAAGTCACCTTAAGATTCACCATTGCAAGCACGCTGTATGGAAGGAATATCAAGCACTAGTAGCAGAAGGTAGCCTAGCTGCAGGAAAAAAAGCTTTACTCGAGACAGCTCAAAGGCTCAAGCAATCAATGAAAAAATAATGGAGTTTATGGCCCTCGACGACCAGCCTTTCTCTGTAGTAGAAGATAAAGGATTTCGCCAGCTAATTTCACATTTAGAGCCCCGGTATACACTCCCAAGCCGCCGCTATTTTGCAGACGTGTGCCTGCCTGCTCTGTACGATACAGTCGCCACACACGTGCGACTTAGGGTGTGGCATAGCCAATTGTTTTGTTATTTATGTAGACAATAACATCGATAATTCCCGATCAAGAATGGAGGCAGAGGCGGCGAAACACTTTGATTATATCCGTAGTAGCTTTACTGAACACATCGCAGGTATACAGGCATTATCACTTCGATACTAGCGTATGCAAAACGTTTGATGGGCTTTATCACAACCTACCTCATCCTCATGCACTAAAAGTAGCATAGCCCAGCCCTTTTCAGTTGCTTTATTAAGCATACTAGTGTAGCCTACTATGTGCCTTGTGTCATTCTGTTTATCTGCAGACTAAGCAGCCATTTGACACTAGTTTCTGTAAAAGTTATATAAAACTTTTGGTTCTTTAAAAGTCTTTATTTTTGTTAAGCATTTTCAATTTACAGGGATAGACAAGATGCACTTTATTTTTGACACTTTTTTGATCTAATTACTCTTAGGTGAGCCTTTTTTGTTTTCATAAAAGGAGGTCAGATCTTGGCAAAAAAAAGCATTGTGCACTGTCTATAACAGATTCTGTTTGTTAGAGGAAATAATAAATGAACATTTGAAGAGTCAGAAGTGTTCTCTTTGTTGTGTTAACAATAGTGATGTAAGTTAGATTTGGTGAGATCACTATGGAATATTAAATCATCAATCTTTGCTCACTACATAGCCTTTCTTACCTTCAGGTGTGCATGAACTACAGGTTATCAACTGTGAAATTATATCTGTTCTCATATCGGTTATCATATCGGTTATCGGCCATGAGAAGCGGGTAAACATCGGTATCGGTTGGGAAAAAATGCATATCGTGCATCCCTACTTCTAAATCATCCGAATCAGTTATAACATTGTCATAATAATAATAGTAATAACTTTTATTTGTATAGCGCTTTTCCTGCAAACGTTGCAGCTCATCATCAATATCACTCCCTTCAGAACTAACTTCAGAAACTTCTCTGCTGTTGCCAAGATATCGTGAAAAAAATTATAATCTGCACGTGTGTAGATACTCCCACGTGTATATGTTGATGCATTCCATTGGCCAAGAGACCAGAAGAATGTGGAAAAAATACACATACTACAAAATGACGTATCCGCTTTCCCGGCTTGAAAGGTAGAACAACGCAACAGCGCCCCCGGTTTAAATGGGTTAACCATTGTGTTACTCCCCCAATCCACTTGGTCATACAATTTGACCTTTTGACCCTTGTATTATGTTGGGACAAACTCACACGTATATGACGTACAGGCATGTTTATATTATTTTATTTTATTACACCTTTTCTTTAACAATATATTTGAGAAACCAGAGAGACACCATCATGTTTTGCAGTATAAACTATAGTAATATATCTATTTAAAATAATATTCTTCTTTTTGACAACTTTGCTCAATGTTTTGCACAAAATGTTTTTGTAACCCTGTAAATGTTCATATTCTTACAGATGAGCAGAACTCCAACCCAGGTTCAGACAGCGAGCCCGGCTCCACCACATCAGGAAACAATAAACAACACAGACACTCAGGAGAGAAAACACACCACTGCTCCCAGTGTGGCAAGAGTTTCAAGCATGCAGGAAACCTGAAGCGGCATCAGAGAATACACACTGGAGAGAAACCTTACCAGTGCTCCCAGTGTGAGAAATGTTTTACTCAAGCAGGACACCTAACTATACACCAGAGAATACACACAGGAGAGAAACCATACCAGTGCACACAGTGCGGGAAGAGTTTCATTCATGCAGGACACCTAAAGACACACCAGAGAATACACACAAGAGAGAAACCATACCAGTGCTCCAAGTGTGGGAAGAGTTTCACTCGGGCAGATACCCTAAGGACGCATCAGAGAATACACACAGGAGAGAAACCATACCAGTGCACACAGTGTGGCAAGAGTTTCAATGAGGGACAAAACCTAAAGAGCCACCTGAGAATTCACACAGGAGGGAAACCATACCAGTGCATACAATGTGGCAAGAGTTTCAAACGATCAGGAGACCTTATTGTACACAAAAGAATACACACAGGAGAGAAACCATACCAGTGCTCCCAGTGTGGGAAGAGTTTCAGTCATGTAGGAAGCCTGAAGAAGCATCAGAGAGGAAGAATCTGCAGGAGTGTGTGATGTTCACCACACCGGATAAGTGGTTGTTGAAGATCACTCATGGTTCTTGCCACCAGAGGGAGGCATCGAGCAGTCCACCTTGCCACAGGTCATTATAACACCACCAGAGGGCAACGATGAGCAGACCCCACCTCCGTCCGAGGAGGATCCAATGCCAGCATTGGGTCTGGACTTGAACTATGACATCGAGCTGTTCCCCATGATTAACCTGGGTTTACCACCAATGACTCTGCAATGATGAATGTTTCTGCCATGATCTGCCAGACTGATTTGCTATGAAATGTAGACCTGCTTGCATAAGAATAGAATCAGGAAGTGAAAAGCTAAACACATATACTCTGAGAGAAGTCAACATATCCAAGATACCCTCTAGAATGGGGTTGATTGTGTTGCAAGATGTATAAGAAATGTGAGATAGGACCAATGTGATGTAGCTGAGACTTGAGATAGGATGTGTGCGCTATCTTGATGTTGATTAAAACAATGAATTATGTTGAACTTGGGACAGAGCTTGAGGACAAGCTAAAATAAGCTCACTAGGCGTAAGAGCAAGTAACTTCCCCTTCTTGACCAGATGGTCTCCGGGAGAGGAGAACTTCCTCTTTTTAGCTAGTAGCTGTTATATTCTCCCTGAGATGTTCGCCACTAGGGAGGGAGAGTGCAACCTCCTGCCTATATCCACTCTGCTAGTAGATGTAAAAATAACAGACCATGGGTGTAGTGCAAGCACTAATCGATAACCAAACGGAAAAGGGGACCTTTTAAAGAAAAGGATTTATTGCTTTAGTGCAAAGTATATTTACAAGTGGTTACAAATATTCAACATTCATATAACATTAAACAATTAACAAAGAACTACCAAAACTACCGGGGATTAACAAAGGGTAGGCGAAGGGAGGGAGAAGGACCATGCGAACGGTGTCACAAAATAACAAACACAGCCCTAGTCTTCCCTACACCTCTGACCTACCTATATCACAAACGAACTAACCCGGAACCTAAACTACCTGCTACAGAATTACGGGGCGTGACACCCGCTCGCTTCTTACCTAATGTTTCTAGACAGTGGTTATCTACGTGATGCAGAGTGTATACCCCAGGGTATCTTACCTAGCCCTTCTCCCTTGGCGAGGAAAAGAGAAAACAGGGGTCATCAACACACTAAACCACAGCTATGGACAAAAGAAACAATTTCTAGTAACAGAACTCAACTAGTCCAAACAAAACCAATCTCAATATCTCAAACTCTCTCAAACAAAACACCGCCACTTCTCTCTCTCGCTACACATGACAAATACACATTAAGTAGGAGATGTTCTTCTGGGATTGGTTGACCGGGGATGATTGCTGATTGACACACAGGTGAGGGCTGACGAGACAACGATGATGGACAGGAACCAATAACCAATAGGGGATGAACCACATGCACACCACTTCACCTAGGGGGAGACAGACAGAAGCAAAACAAAAACAGACACAGGACATAATACAAAACATACAAGTCTGTAACAGTAGCTAATAGTTTGGAGTGATCCCAGCCAATTGGGCTGTAAAACGTAGAGGGTTTCTTACTGAATAATACTTGGTCTCAGACTTGGATTATTTTTGGAACCGGCTTCACTTGTATTGGGGTGGTGAAACGAGGCTCTGCCGAGGGCCGATTTCAACTCTGAGGATACAGGCTGGTGGCTGAAAGGAGAAATTAGGCCATCGGTCAAAGCCGAACTTATCCATTATGTTTTTTATATATATCAGATAGGCAGAGTATGGGAAGAACAAGGTTGGTCATTCATTTAATTTCCTTTTATTATTATTTTTAACATTTAGTATGACTTTTAAATTACTTGATGATTTATTTCATTTCTTTAATTTCTTTTTTTTATACGTTTTACCCACTTATGGGATGATATATATTTATATACATTCATGTGCTGGCATTTTTACCATCACTTAATGAATAATAAAGTATTACTTGAGCAATTGACAAGAGGGGTTCAATGATTTGACAAGGTATTAGGATGATTATTATTAGCTTTATTATAAACAAATATTATTACGTTATTATTATTAATAGGGTATTTATGAATTGAAACTAATTATTACTAGGTTCAAAGGTTAATAAGCTATAGTAAGCAATAGGTTCGTTCAGTCAGAAGGTTCTTGGTAGAAGATTATGTGGCAGGATTTAGAGACAGGCACAGCATTTATTAGGAATTCCCTATGTAACAAAGGTCCCTTGTACCCTTCTTGTCAACTGTAAAACATTAGATTCAATGCACGTTATAATTACTACTAAATGGTTAGCCTAGCCTAACAAAATATCAGAGCTGTCATTAACTACAGGGACCTATGTGCCTATGTTTTCTAAGTGCTATTATTGAGGCTTATTTGTGGGATATGACAATAGGAGGAAGCAAGTAAGACAGTGAACAGCAGGGTGAATCTCTCCGCCTCTAGCCTAAGTATCTTAGTTTACCTTTAGGGTAATACAGACTACAGATCGACTCTGTTAGAAGGAAGGCCAGTCCGGGGCAGATGTCATCATAAATAATTTCAACAAATCCCTAATTTCATCACCTCGAGGATGACAAAAAGCTATCATATGGTGTCGCGAATAGGTCTAAAATTATATTCAAAGAGGTCTAAAAAAGGTCTTGAATTTGACTTGAACCCTGAGTGTATGATAAGGCATTAAATGATTCAGATTGCGCACCTTTTATCACCGAGGGTTTTGTATCTCTGGGGGGGGCTGATGAAAAGGTTCCTGTGAAGATCCTGAGGAACATTGGGGGCGTCTGAATCATTTGTGTTAGTCAGTGTTCCTTTCCTGCCGGTGACAGACACACAGGGGTGTTGTGGATCAGGGATTAGGGTTGGACGTCCTGTCTGTTCCCTGACATAGACTGGAGCTGATGTCCGATCTGGTGCAGGGTGAGGTTATAGATGGTGTAAGTAAGTACCGTATTTTCCGGACTATAAGTCGCTCCGGAGTATAAGTCGCATCAGCCAAAAAATGCGACATTAAGAGGGAAAAACATATATAAGTCGCACTGGACTATAAGTCGCATTTATTTAGAAATATATTTCACAAAATCCAAGACCAAGAACAGACATTTAATCTGGAAAGGCAAGTTTATTCAACTACACAATAGCACACAGAACAACAGGCTGAATAGAAGTCTGGTATGTTAACGTAGCACATTAACAGTTATTCAGCAACACAATAGCATAAAGAACATACCTGGGAGGCTGAATAGGCTAAATGAACATAACAAGCCAGCGAGTCCAACAAGCAAGTTACCAGTAAGCAAGTTCACCAAGCTACCGTTTGCTTAGCGTCAACAAGCTAATGTTTTAGATAGCTTCTTCAGGGGAATAGGAGCAGCATATAGTTGTCACAAGCCCAGAGCGGCCCAGAGCGCCCTCTGTCGGCTGTAGACGGTAATGTTTTAGATCACTTCTTCAGGGGAATAGGAGCAGCATATAGTTGTCACAAGCCCAGAGCGGCCCAGAGCGCCCTCTGTCGGCTGTAGACGGTAATGTTTACTCCTTGGTTCATGTCAGTCAGTATGAAATGATATATATATTGATATATAAGTCGCACCTGACTATAAGTCGCAGGACCAGCCAAACTATGAAAAAAAGCGCGACTTATAGTCCGGAAAATACGGTAAGTAAAATGTATTCATACAGCACCTTTCCCAGACCAAGAGTCACAAAGTGCTTTACATAACAAAGAAGAAACACAATAAAACATAATAAAAGAGCGTAAGTCATAGCAGGTTAAAATAGGCAAACAAGTGAAAATAAGAACAAGTAACAAACAGGTGTCCAACAACATCAACAGGACACAGAAAGACAGGCCCTTGGGGCTATCCAAAAGCCTGTCTATACAAGACAGTCTTTAGCGTTTTTAAAAAAAAAACTCGACCGAGCCAGCTGATCTAAGATCCAAGGGCAGAGCATTCCAATTCTGTAAATCTGAATAAACAATAAAATATTTTAATAATTTAGTTTCCATATACACTATATGGACAAAAGTATTGGGACACCCGTAAAATCACACCCATATGTGCTTAATGAACTTGTCATTCCAGAACCATTGGCATTAATAATACCAATTGGTATTGTATTTTATATTGTTGGAAAGCCTGATTAGTCACCTGTACAACGAGGTACAACTTGTACGAGGTACAACGAGAGTGAATACCAACAGAAGAATATTGCATGGGGATTTTGGCAAAATTTTTGGCCCGCTACCCACACGTTTAGCTGTGTTACTTATTCCACGAATGCATGATGAGTTTGCAGGGCGCTTTACTGTAGGCTGTGATGAGTTTGGAGGGCCCTTTACTGTAGGCTGTGATGAGTTTGGAGGGCCCTTTACTGTAGGCTGTGATGAGTTTGGAGGGCCCTTTACTGTGAGCTGTGATGAGTCGCAGGTCTGTGGGGAGACCTGGGGCCTCATTTATAAAGCGTTGCTTACCTACGCTTTGCGTACCTACGCACCTTTGCAAAGCAAGAACATTTCCGTCACCAACATTCGGATTTATAAAACGGTGCACACGCCAGTGGAATTTGCAAGTTCCACGCCTGCTTCCAATCAACTCTGTTGCACACGTGAACGAGCGTCTTGTCCCACCCTTTTTGACGCCCATAGTTGCCTATAATAATAATAATACTTTTTTATTTCTATAGCACTTTTCCTGCAAACGTTGCATATAAATGGTCAGTCAAACGCCCGATGGGTCAAAATACTTTTCACCCAATCAGTCAATTTCCGCGCAACAAACGTTCTCGCCAGACCATATATAACATGTTCCAGACTGCATCGACAACGGAATCAGTTTAAACGTGATTCGTCCTACTGTTTACCTTATTATTTATGATAATGTCATAACATCCAAGTATTGGTATAATATGTAGCCTATAATAATTACAGATCCAATTAAATATGATTCCCGATTAAACTACAACATTTGAGAGGTTGTTTTGCAAAAACAGATACCTCGCTTTGTAGTTATTATACTAAATCATTTATCTTTTAGATTAGATTAGATTCAACCTTATTGTCATTGAGAAGTACTAAGACAAGGAAACGCAGATGCATTTCATGATTGTCGCCCCAGACCGAGGGCGATTGATGGTTATTTTGTCTTTCTGTCATTTTCAAATAATCGCACAACAGTTGTCTCCTTCTCAACAAGCTGCTTGCTGATGGTCTTGTAGCCCATTCCAGCCTTGTGCAGGTCTACAATATTGTCCCTGACGTCCTTATACAACTTTTTGGTCTTGCCCATGATGGAGAGGTTAGAATCTGATTGATTGATTCTGTGACTTGCGTACGTACATGCGTATGTAAATTTTCCCGCAAATTCACGCCACAGGGGCCTATAGTGCACTACCCCACCTCCCCCCAAAAAAACTTTTTTCTAAAGGCCATAATGACTATTATGTTATTATTAAAATGTTAATGTTGAAAAATTTGGGATGCACTTGTTTCAGACGCATTTATGCCCATTGAAAATTAACACATTTTAGTACAATGCAAATACATTAAAGAACCATATATGTGTACTACTGAGCATTAACATGTGAACACGGAATATATGATGACTAGTTGCCTAAGTATTGTAATGGTGCAAAAAGTCAAACGTCAAAAGTCAAACGTCAAAAGTCAATAGCCTTTATTGGAACTGTGAGGGCAAAACCATACAAACCATAACAAAGTAGTGATTCAATATTTCCTGAAAAAACACACACAATCTACATCAGCATCAGAGTTACCAATAAGCTTTGTTCAGCCGCAAAAGCAGCAGGTTCTCAAAGTTCTTTGAGCCAATGCATGCTCTTTTTGGCCTGAAGATCAGCCCTGCGACACTAAACAGTCTTTCACAGGCTGCTGAGGCAGGGAGTCCCGTATTAAGTTTGAGTGATAGCTGGCACACAGCTGGGAAGGTCTTCAGTACCTCTACTGTGTCTCCTGGGCACCCCAGGTACGCATCCAACTGCTGGGACGTTTCAAGAGGGCCGGTCTTCTTCAAGGAGGAAAAGAAGTCCTCTTCCTCAGACGATTGGGAGCCCTCACTGAAGTGTTTCTCGGCCTGACAGTCCAAGTGGCTTCTGATATAGTGAAGGCCTGTGGAATAAAAAACTAAAATCATGACAATTTAGACTATATGGCAGTATTGTAACTGTGTATTGGATAGTGTTGTGTGTGTGTGTGTGTGTCATTAAATGTAATTTCAAACTAATTTCACTGTCTTCATAGAAATTACACATATTAAGCGGAAGTGAGACACTTACCAAGTTTGAGGATATTTTCGTCACTTGTCCAACAGGTCTTAAATTTGGGAACTAGAATGGCTGCGGCTATCAGTTCTGGATCTGCAAGCATCTCTCCGAAGCGTTTCTCAAGGCCTGAAAGAAGTGCAGCAATCAAAGGCTCACAGAACTTGGAGGCGACTTGAAGGTGCTGTAGCTTGGTCCTTAGCAGAGTTATGGTGGGGACCAACCATCCCATCTGCACACTGGTTTCTCCCTGAAGAACATCCAGTGCCTTTGCAACTGGGCTCATTGTCTTTGCATATTCTGCAAGAAATGCAAGTTCCACTGGAGTAAACCTGTACAAAGAAGAAGAGAAAAACACAACATGGAACATTAAGTCTACTTGATGTAGCACCTTCAACTGGAGGAACTGATCATTAAAAAGGAAAAATATTGTCATCTGAGACTTTTAGAAATAAAGTTGTGTTGCTACAAATCACATTCATAGTAAATATGGGGACTGCATATTGGCATAGTGCATATGTGTTCTACAGTATTCCAAGTATAAAACTGTGACTTAATCTATTGTTAATCACTTCATTAACTGTAAGGCAGAAAAACAAGCACTTACTTGGGTGTATCTAGTTCACTGCAGACAGCTGCAAGGGCTCCCTCGCCTTGTTCTCGTGTTATTCTCACTATTCTTTCTACGACTGAGAAGAGTGAATTCCACCTTGTAGCAACAGGCCTTACGAGTTGGAGTTTGCAGTGGTCTTCAATTACTTCAGATGCGGTGGTTGATCTTGAACTTTTATTCCACAGGCTAGAGCATTTGGCAAATGTGGACCTTGACACGCGCTTGTACAGTGGGTTGACCTCTGCTTTTGAAGCATCAACTGTGGACACTAAATTGAGGAGGTGGCAGGCGCAGCGATGGTGCTTGGGTAGCTGGTATTCTAAGTAGTCATCTTCTTCCAACAGGGCTCCGGCATCAACAAATTCAACACCCTCAAGGCTTTCCTCTTCTTCATCGTTATCATCATTTTGGCCACCATCATCCTCTTCTCCATCACCCTCTCCTACAGGTTCAGCATTGTTGTTCTCGTCAGTCTGCCCATAAACTCTTTCTCCTAAAAGGCTTTCAGGAAGTTTGATCCGTTGTCAGTTGTAGTGCGAACGATCTTCTCTCTGACATTGAATTCTGTGTGAATATCATTTAGGGCACCAGCCAGGGCAGAAAAGGTATGTGACCCTTTAAGTTGCTTGCATGCCAGGGCAGCACAGGATCTCTGCATGGTCTGGGGGTTAAACCAGTGCGCAGTGACACCAATGAAACCGCGACGGTGTGCCGTCCAGCAGTCTGTTGTTGTTGCTATGAACTCAATTTCACTAAGGGCAGCTTTCAGTTTTCTTTTCATTTCAACAGAGGCCTTTGTGACTTTGTTAACAACAGTATTACGCGTCATGACATTTGTATTTGGCTGAAGATGTTGCACAAGCTCAATGAAGCCCTGTTGCTGAACAATGTGTGGTGGGTGCAAGCCTTGGACAATGAATTTGAGGACTACTTCATCCACACTTGCCTGGGACACTCTTCGAGCCTCCCACAGCTTGGTTTGTTTGGAGGGTGGGGTCAAAGAACCTTCAGTGGATGACTTCCTTTTGAGGGCTGTTGAAGAAAGTTGTGTGTACCTCTCTAGACGAGTGGGGTGT
Organism: Nansenia antarctica; assembly: GCF_963989245.1. Taxonomy (NCBI): domain Eukaryota; kingdom Metazoa; phylum Chordata; class Actinopteri; order Argentiniformes; family Microstomatidae; genus Nansenia; species Nansenia antarctica. The sequence goes on along the minus strand of NC_137683.1, from coordinate 30,768,491 downwards.
TTCTTCTGTGGAGAAAATGAATGCACAGGCACAGATTGAGATTCATATTATTTCTCTCAAACCACAAGCTGAGACTATCTAGGACTTCCGCTGTATTAAATGTCACGCTGGAAGTTCATGAATGGAGGTCAGACTACAAGTTAGGGAGCAGTTTCACTGGTCTATGCAATTATGTTGAGCAGACCAGAATATTGCCACTTAAAGCTGTTTTAGGACCACAAGCAGCTGCTGGCATGACTGAAAAGTAACATTATTGTTAATGGCACACACCGCGCACATTTCTTCTCCCGTGGGAACATAATTAACTTTTTACAGCAACAAACACGGTAAAACTCCGACCTCAACACATGAAGGATTACAAATGAAACATTGAATCATAGCCTACTGCTAGCAAGCAAACCATGGCATGTTCTTAGCCATAGCAAACATTGCAAATTTACCATTAGTACGTTACTAGGTTACTACAAAATGTCGACTGATAATAACAAACTTTCAGCTTACCTCAATATGCTTTTTCAAATTAGACGGTGAGTTTTTGAAGGCCATTAGCTCGTGGTACTTGGGTGCGCAGAGCTTGCAGCGCATTTGAAAGGAGTTGTTTTTGCATCCAACCATTTCAAAAAATTCTTCCAGGTACGGCCAGGGATGGAGAAGGGTTGGCTGATCTTCCTGGCTATCAACCTGGTTGATGCTGGTGCTTGGTTGGGACATTTCGCTGTTATTTTGAGTCTCTGGCACGGTCACGGACATCTTTGGCTACATACATCTGCTTTCCTTGCTGGAGTGTGATTTGTGTCATGTGCAGCAGATGGAATGCATCTCGTACAAACCAATAGGGTGTCGGAATGGTATAATGTTTATACTTCTCATCCAACCACAATCAAATTCACTCTATCCGGATGGCGCGACTTATCTGTATAGGTTTTTTTTGTGTGTGTTTTTTTTAACGGTGAAAAGCTGTAATGAAAACAAGCTGAAATGAAAACCCTCGGTGATAAAAGGTGCGCAATCTGAATCATTTAATGCCTTATCATACACTCAGGGTTCAAGTCAAATTCAAGACCTTTTTTAGACCTCTTTGAATATAATTTAAGACCTATTCGCGACACCATATGATAGCTTTTTGTCATCCTCGAGGTGATGAAATTAGGGATTTGTTGAAATTATTTATGATGACATCTGCCCCGGACTGGCCTTCCTTCTAACAGAGTCGATCTGTAGTCTGTATTACCCTAAAGGTAAACTAAGATACTTAGGCTAGAGGCGGAGCAATTCACCCTGCTGTTCACTGTCTTACTTGCTTCCTCCTATTGTCATATCCCACAAATAAGCCTCAATAATAGCACTTAGAAAACATAGGCACATAGGTCCCTGTAGTTAATGACAGCTCTGATATTTTGTTAGGCTAGGCTAACCATTTAGTAGTAACTATAACGTGCATTGAATCTAATGTTTTACAGTTGACAAGAAGGGTACAAGGGACCTTTGTTACATAGGGAATTCCTAATAAATGCTGTGCCTGTCTCTAAATCCTGCCACATAACCTTCTACCAAGAACCTTCTGACTGAACGAACCTATTGCTTACTATAGCTTATTAACCTTTGAACCTAGTAATAATTTTACCCTCGCCTTAAGCATGCCTGTCATCAAGACCCTCACTAGCGCCACCTAGGGGCAAGGCCAGGTAGTGGAGCAGCGAAAGGTCCAGACTCAAAACAACCTCTCTAACTCAGCTTCCAATCGATTGCCTACGGTCATGCCGCTTGACATCAATGGTGGCAGAGTCTTCCCGCTGCTGGAGAGAGTTCATGCAAGGATATTGAGTCCTTGTAATACCTTAATCTAGTAACCTGTTAATCCCTGATATCCAGTTCACCTATTATAAGGTCAATCCAACCGATCATACGATTGATCAGGGCTCGACAGTGCGACCATTTCACTCGCAATTGCGACTAAAAATAAATCTGTGCGACTAGAAAAATAATTCACGAGCACACTGTGCGAGTACAGATTTCAACCATTTCACTCGCATTTGCGACTAAAAATAAATCTGTGCGAACCGGGAAAATAATTCACGAGTGAAAGATTTCAGCCTACAATATATATATTTTTTAAACTACAAGTCCCACATTCCACAAGCCACAATCCGCCAACCACAGTACAGCTCTCTGTGATAACGTGTGGTGTCAACTTTCCCTGAGAAGAACACGGCTGCGCTATCGAAAGTTTGACTCAAAATGAAGAAAATGAAGCCCATTCATTTGTATTTTGCGAGTCAAAGAAACAAAGAAAAAGAGGAATCCGGTGAGGGCCCAAGTAATTCGCAAGCTGGTTTAACTAACGAGAGAGATGGGAATGAGACGGCTAGTAGCGACAGTGAGGCTGAGAACAACGTTAGTAGGCCTAACGTTACTAGCGAAGATGACACCTCAGCGTCCATTGCAGCCGGCGGAGGGAAAACATATCGATTTAATCCGAAGTGGCTGAAAATCTTCCCATGGCTAGAGTTTAAAGACAACGTCATGTTCTGCAAATATTGTAGAGGGCAGAAACAGGCTGGCAAGTCGACGTTCCTATCAGGAAACCCGCATCTGAAAAGGGATAGCGTAACGAAACATAACATCTCGAAGCGGCATATCAAGTGCAGAGATCTGTACCTGTTGAGACAGGACAAACCAACGGGAACGGTGACAGCAGCCTTGAGGAGACAAGTGCTGCTGTCTGAGGAGGAGAAGAGGAGGCAGCTGAAAATAAAGATTAACATTGCATACTTCATTGCAAAAGAAGAAGAACCGTTCGTCAAATTTGGGCCACTTATCCGTCTCCACAAAAAAAACGGAATTGACATTAATCCCACATACGACAATGATGTAAGATGTGCTGAGATGATCGGTCAAATTGCTGACCTCATGAGAGAGAACCTGTCAGCGAAGCTGAAAGCCGCTAAGTATCTAGCCGTTCTAATAGACGGAGACACAGACATATCCAACACCGAATGCGAGATTGTCTACGTGCGCTTGTTGGAGGGTGGGAAGCCAGTCAATCTCCTGGTCGGACAACAGACTCTTGAACACTCCCATGCCATTGGTAAGTCGTTTCTCTTTATAGGCTTTATACTTGTGTAGTTTAATCATTTATTCATAATGGAGATATAATTTAGTTTGTCAAAAAGCCTTTTTGTTTAATTGTTTTTTGTGTTGTCAATCGAGGTGTTTTGGATGCAACCAAGGCTGCATTTCACACTGTTTGCCCAGAGGAGGATGGAGGGTCATGGATGAAGAAGTGCATCTCCTTCGGGGCAGATGGCGCCTCTGTGAATATGGGCCACCGTGGGGGAGTGATTGCCCACCTGCAAAGAGAGGCAGGGGGGCATATAATCCCAATCCACTGTATGCCACATAGGTTTGTAACTGAAACAAGTTTTAAATATTGTTTTATTTGCTAGCAGAGAATGTTAAACAATACTGTGTGTGTGTGTGCGCACACGCTCTTAAGTGCTGGAATGGAATACCTAACAGAATTATTGTTTTCTGTTGGCACAAGATAGAGGGAGAGAAGAGATGGTGAGTTGTTTGTAAGATTCTGTTCTGACTTTCACAGGCTAGAGCTGGCAATACTGACCATCCAAAAGAAAGAGCCAATGGTGTGTCTGGTGTATGATCTTCTGCATCTGATATGGAAGACGTATCACTTCAGCAGAAAATCCAAAAGAGAGCTATATCATATCGGGCAAGAGCTCGGTGTGGATATATGCAAACCGTCTAGCGTCAAGGGAACTCGCTGGATCCCCCATGTCCACAGAGCCCTCAAAGTGTTCCTGCGGCATGGAAAAGACAAGGACCTCGCCACTGACGAAGGCCAGTACTCCGTTGTTCTGCAGCACATGGAGCACCTGGCCGTAGCATCAACAACAGCGGAGGTTCAGGGGCGGGCAAAGAAGGTTAGTTTTACGCAGTACATTTTTTAAAATAGGGTTAGGGTTGAGTTCAAGACTCAAATTAACTTTCAGAATCAAGTAATTGACAGGTGAGGTGGCTATAAACAATTTTAACTAACACTTATTGTGTATCTACTCACTACTTAACAGATAAAGAGGGAAATGGAGAATGCACTATTTTGTGTATTCTGCCATTTTCTCTCAGACATGTTTGAGGAGCTATCCTCACTTAGCCTCACCCTGCAAAATAATGACCTGATCCTCCCCCAAGCCACGTCAGAGTTGAGGGAGACAGTGACCAGACTTGAAGCACTAAAGTCTAGGGCAAAGGCAGGAGGCATGCTGGAGAAGATTCAGACCATGCTTGCTCAGCAGCAGGATGATGATGAGAGGAGATTCCAGGTGTGTTAGGATTAGAGTTTGTTAGGATGTAAGAGAAACCATTATGATTAAGAGTTAGTGTGAGAATCAATGTAGGCCTATGCGTTGCACAATAGAACAATTGCAGTGGAGAAGTCAACATACATTTAATTGTGTGTGTGTGTGCTATTTCTGTTAAAGGGAATAACACTGAATGGGAATCTGACAGGCTTCACGGACCTCACTAATCCCCAGCTGAAGAAGCACATGGAGACGGCCATCAACATCGGAGTGAATGATTTCAAAGCCAGGTTTGGTGGTTTGCTGAAGGATGAGGATGTCCAGACGCCAGTGGTGTCTTTCAGAGTGCTAAACCCCGACACATGGCCAGAAGACCAGACCAGCCTTCTCACCTTTGGTGATGATGATGTGGCATACCTGGTGAGGCATTTCAAGGAGCCTCTAGAGAGGTATATATAGAGAGGCCATATGAGAGGCATATGAGACAATGTTTGCATATTTGCAAACTCACTTACTCTGTTCAATCCTGCAGATCGGGGTGTGACCTGGCTGCGGTCCAGGACGAGTGGCAGGGACTAAAAATCCTGGTCAGCCACAATTTCAAGAACAAGTCCTACAGTGGCCTGTGGGAGACCATGTTGACAAAGGACCCCTACAGGCAGGATTACAAGGTAGACCAACAGTACTGAGTGGTTATGTATGGTATCCATCTGTTGTTGGTTTTAATAAGTTAATGGTAAGAGTTAAATGAAATTGAAAGATATCATATTTTCCCTAGAACATACTGGAGTTGGTGCAGCTTATGCTGGTGCTGCCCATTTCAGCCGCCCAGTGCGAGCGAGGCTTCTCTGCGCAGAACCGCATTAAGAATTCAAGAAGAAGCAGCCTTGGAGTCTCCACCACCGAAGACCTGATGAAGATCAGCCTGGAGGGGCCTTCTGTCGAGGACTTCGATCCCACTCCTGCCGTGGACCGCTGGCTGACCTCTAAGCGTGCCAGACGGCCAACATACAAAAACATATGGACAACTGATATCCTCTGCGTCTAGTTGCGTCTAGTCTAGGGCTGTAGGCATGGGCCAATGTGTGATTTTGGTGCAAAAAATTGCAAAATCACTAATAAAAATGTGTTATTATAAAAATGTTCACTGTGCTCCTAAATTTCTTTGTGTGCCCCTAAAATGTTTCATTAGTGAAAAAGGTTAGCGTAGAGGCCTGTTGATCTAGCCATTATAGAACTGGATACCTTATAGGCTTCGACCCACCCTTTCATAGGATCAGAGCCCTCTAAACCAGTGGTTTTCAACCCTCTCCTCGGGGACCACCAGCCGTTCCACATATTTGATCTGTTCCACCACCAGCACACATGATTCAACTAATCAAGTACAAATCATAAGAAGGTTGAAAACCACTGCTCTAAACCATAACCAGGCCTTGACCAACCCTCTCAGAGGGTCACGGCTACCTTAAACCCTCTCAGAGGGTTACCATGGCTACCTTAAACCCTCTCATAGGGTTACCATGGCTACCTTTAACCCTCTCAGAGGGTCACGGCTACCTTAAACCCCCTAACCCTTAAACCCTCTCTGGTGATTCTTCAATCCACCCTGATATAGGATTGAATTCACCCTTCTAAATCAATTTTTAAAATTTGTTTTAATTATTTGTAAATATTTTATTCTCCTTGGAATGATACATGCACTCCATACACCGTACAGTCGCATGTAATTCCAAGGTAATTAATTGTAAAACATCTGTAATCAAGATACCAGATGTTTCAATTCATAAATACCCTATTAATAATAATAACGTAATAATAATATTTGTTTATAATAAAGCTAATAATAATCATCCTAATACCGTGTCAAATCATTGAACCCCTCTTGTCAATTGCTCAAGTAATACTTTATTATTCATCAAGTGATGGTAAAAATTGTAAAATGTATAAAAAAAAGAAATTAAAGAAATGAAATAAAATCAGCAAGTAATTTAAAAGTCATACTAAATGTTAAAAATTATTATAAAAGGAAATTAAATGAATGACCAACCTAGTTCTTCCCATACTCTGCCTATCTGATATATCAAAAAAAATAATGGAGAAGTTCGGCTTTGACCGATGCCCTAATTTCTCCTTTCAGCCACCAGCCTGTATCCTCAGAGTTGAAATCGGCCCTTGGCAGAGCCTCGTTTCACTTCCCCAATACAAGTGAAGCCGGTTCCAAAAATAATCCAAGTCTGAGACCAAGTATTATTCAGTAAGAAACCCTCTACGTTTTACAGCCCAATTGGCTGGGATCACTCCAAACTATTAGCTACTGTTACAGACTTGTATGTTTTGTATTGTCATTGTTGTATGTCCTGTGTCTGTTTTTGTTTTGCTTCTGTCTGTCTCCCCCTAGGTGAAGTGGTGTGCATGTGGTTCATCCCCTATTGGTTATTGGTTCCTGTCCATCATCGTTGTCTCGTCAGCCCTCACCTGTGTGTCAATCAGCAATCATCCCCGGTCAACCAATCCCAGAAGAACATCTCCTACTTAATGTGTATTTGTCATGTGTAGCGAGAGAGAGAAGTGGCGGTGTTTTGTTTGAGAGAGTTTGAGATAGGTTTTGTTTGGACTAGTTGAGTTCTGTTACTAGAAATTGTTTCTTTTGTCCATAGCTGTGGTTAGTGTGTTGATGACCCCTGTTTTCTCTTTTCCTCGCCAAGGGAGAAGGGCTAGGTGAGATACCCTGGGGTATACACTCTGCATCACGTAGATAACCACTGTCTAGAAATATTAGGTAAGAAGCGAGCGGGTGTCACGCCCCGTAATTCTGTAGCAGGTAGTTTAGGTTCCGGGTTAGTTCGTTTGTGATATAGGTAGGTCAGAGGTGTAGGGAAGACTAGGGCTGTGTTTGTTATTTTGTGACACCGTTCGCATGGTCCTTCTACCTTCCTTCTCCTACCCTTTGTTAATCCCCGGTAGTTCTTTGTTAATTGTTTAATGTTATATGAATGTTGTAAATTTGTAACCACTTGTAAATATACTTTGCACTAAAGCAATAAATCCTTTTCTTTAAAAGGTCCCCTTTTCCGTTTGGTTATCGATTAGTGCTTGCACCACACCCATCATCTGTTATTTTTACATCTACTAGCAGAGTGGATATAGGCAGGAGGTTGCACTCTCCCTCCCTAGTGGCGAACATCTCAGGGAGAGCGTAACAGCTACTAGCTAAAAAGAGGAAGTTCTCTCCCGGAGACCATCTGGTCAAGAAGGGGAAAGTTACTTGCTCTTACGCCTAGTGAGCTTATTTTAGTAAAAGGGGAACTCCTTTGTCCTCAAGCTCTGTCCCTAGTTCAACATAATTCATTGTTTTAATCAACATCAAGATAGCGCACACATCCTATCTCAAGTCTCAGCTACATCACATTGGTCCTATCTCACATTTCTTATACATCTTGCAACACAATCAACCCCATTCTAGTGGGTATCTTGGATATGTTGACTTCTCTCAGAGTATATGTGTTTAGCTTTTCACTTCCTGATTCTATTCTAATGCAAGCAGGTCTACATTTCATAGCAAATCAGTCTGGCAGAAACATTAATCATTGCAGAGTCATTGGTGGTAAACCCAGGTTAATCATGGGGAACAGCTCGATGTCATAGTTCAAGTCCAGACCCAATTGGATCCTCCTCGGACGGAGGTGGGGTCTGCTCATCGTTGCCCTCTGGTGGTGTTATAATGACCTGTGGCAAGGTGGACTGCTCGATGCCTCCCTCTGGTGGCAAGAACCATGGAGTGATCTTCAACAACCACTTATCCGGTGTGGTGAACATCACACACTACTGCAGATTCTTCCTCTCTGATGCTTCTTCAGGCTTCCTACATGAATGAAACTCTTCCCACACTGGGAGCACTGGTATGGTTTCTCTCCTGTGTGTATTCTCTGATGCGTCCTTAGGGTATCTGCCCGAGTGAAACTCTTGCCACACTGTGTGCACTGGTATGGTTTCTCTCTTGTGTGTATTCTCTGGTGTGTCTTTAGGTTTCCTGCATGAATGAAACTCTTCCCACACTGTGTGCACTGGTATGGTTTCTCTCCTGTGTGAATTCTCAGGTGGCTCTTTAGGGTTTGTTCCCGATAGAAACTCTTGCCACACTGTGTGCACTGGTATGGTTTCTCTCCTGTGTGAATTCTCAGGTGGCTCTTTAGGTTTTGATCCTGATTGAAACTCTTGCCACACTGGGAGCACTGGTATGGTTTCTCTCCTGTGTGTATTCTCTGATGCGTCCTTAGGGTATCTGCCCGAGTGAAACTCTTCCCACACTCGGAGCACTGGTATGGTTTCTCTCCTGAGTGTATTCTCTGGTGTTTCTTTAGGTGTCTTGCACGATTGAAACTCTTCCCACACTGTGTGCACTGGTATGATTTCTCTCCTGTGTGAATTCTCAGGTGGCTCTTTAGGTTTTGTTTCTGATTGAAACTCTTGCCACACTGGGAGCACTGGTATGGTTTCTCTCTTGTGTGTATTCTCTGATGCGTCCTTAGGGTATCTGCCCGAGTGAAACTCTTCCCACACTCGGAGCACTGGTATGGTGTCTCTCCTGAGTGTATTCTCAGGTGGCTCTTTAGGCTTTGTTCCCGATTGAAACTCTTGCCACACTGTGTGCACTGGTATGGTTTCTCTCCTGTGTGAATTCTCAGGTGGCTCTTTAGGTTTTGTTCCCGATTGAAACTCTTGCCACACTGGGAGCACTGGTATGGTTTCTCTCCTGTGTGTATTCTCTGGTGTGTCTTTAGGTGTCCTGCTTGATTGAAACTCTTGCCACACTGTGTGCACTGGTATGATTTCTCTCCTGTGTGAATTCTCAGGTGGCTCTTTAGGTTTTGTTTCTGATTGAAACTCTTGCCACACTGGGAGCACTGGTATGGTTTCTCTCCTGTGTGTATTCTCTGGTGTGTCTTTAGGTGTCCTGCATGAATGAAACTCTTCCCACACTGGGAGCACTGGTATGGTTTCTCTCCTGTGTGTATTCCCTGGTGTGTCTTTAGGTCTCCTGCTCGATTGAAACTCTTGCCACACTGTGTGCACTGGTATGGTTTCTCTCCTGTGTGAATTCTCAGATGGCTCTTTAGGTTTTGTTCCTCATTGAAACTCTTGCCACACTGGGAGCACTGGTATGGTTTCTCTCTTGTGTGTATTCTCTGATGCGTCCTTAGGGTATCTGCCCGAGTGAAACTCTTCCCACACTCGGAGCACTGGTATGGTTTCTCTCCTGAGTGTATTCTCAGGTGGCTCTTTAGGCTTTGTTCCCGATTGAAACTCTTGCCACACTGTGTGCACTGGTATGGTTTCTCTCCTGTGTGAATTCTCAGGTGGCTCTTTAGGTTTTGTTCCCGATTGAAACTCTTGCCACACTGGGAGCACTGGTATGGTTTCTCTCCTGTGTGTATTCTCTGGTGTGTCTTTAGGTGTCCTGCTTGATTGAAACTCTTGCCACAATGTGTGCACTGGTATGGTTTCTCTCCTGTGTGAGTTCTCAGGTGGCTCTTTAGGTTTTGTTCCAGATTGAAACTCTTGCCACACTGTGTGCACTGGTATGGTTTCTCTCCTGTGTGAGTTCTCAGGTGGCTCTTTAGGTTTTGTTCCAGATTGAAACTCTTGCCACACTGTGTGCACTGGTATGGTTTCTCTCTTGTGTGTATTATCTGATGTCTCTTTAGATCTACTGCTCGACTGAAACTCTTGCCACACTGGGAGCAGTAGTATAGTTTCTCTCCTGTGTGTATTCTCTGGTGTATAGTTAGGTGTCCTGCTTGAGTAAAACATTTCTCACACTGGGAGCACTGGTAAGGTTTCTCTCCAGTGTGTATTCTCTGATGCCGCTTCAGGTTTCCTGCATGCTTGAAACTCTTGCCACACTGGGAGCAGTGGTGTGTTTTCTCTCCTGAGTGTCTGTGTTGTTTATTGTTTCCTGATATGGTGGAGCTGGGCTCGCTGTCTGAACCTGGGTTGGAGTTCTGCTCATCTGTAAGAATATGAACATATACAGGGTTACAAAAACATTTTGTGCAAAACATTGAGCAAAGTTGTCAAAAAGAAGAATATTCTTTTAAATAGATATACTACTATAGTTTATACTGCAAAACATGATGGTGTCTCTCTGGTTTCTGAAATATATTGTTAAAGAAAAGGTGTAATAAAATAAAAAAATATAAACATGCCTGTACGTCATATACGTGTGAGTTTGTCCCAACATAATACAAGGGTCAAAAGGTCAAATTGTATGACCAAGTGGATTGGGGGAGTAACACAATGGTTAACCCATTTAAACCGGGGGCGCTGTTGCGTTGTTCTACCTTTCAAGCCAGGAAAGCGGATACGTCATTTTGTACTATGTGTATTTTTTCCACATTCTTCTGGTCTCTTGGCCAATGGAATGCATCAACATATACACGTGGGAGTATCTACACACGTGCAGATTATATTTTTTTTCACGATATCTTGGCAACAGCGGAGAAGTTTCTGAAGTTAGTTCTGAAGGGAGTGATATTGATGATGAGCTGCAACGTTTGCAGGAAAAGCGCTATACAAATAAAAGTTATTACTATTATTATTATGACAATGTTATAACTGATTCGGATGATTTAGAAGTAGGGATGCACGATATGCATTTTTTCCCAACCGATACCGATGTTTACCCGCTTCTCATGGCCGATAACCGATATGATAACCGATATGAGAACAGATATAATTTCACAGTTGATAACCTGTAGTTCATGCACACCTGAAGGTAAGAAAGGCTATGTAGTGAGCAAAGATTGATGATTTAATATTCCATAGTGATCTCACCAAATCTAACTTACATCACTATTGTTAACACAACAAAGAGAACACTTCTGACTCTTCAAATGTTCATTTATTATTTCCTCTAACAAACAGAATCTGTTATAGACAGTGCACAATGCTTTTTTTTGCCAAGATCTGACCTCCTTTTATGAAAACAAAAAAGGCTCACCTAAGAGTAATTAGATCAAAAAAGTGTCAAAAATAAAGTGCATCTTGTCTATCCCTGTACATTGAAAATGCATAAATAAAATATCAGAAAATAAAATAAAGTGCATCAGTCAATACAAAAATAAAGACTTTTAAAGAACCACAAGTTTTATAGAACTTTTACAGAAACTAGTGTCAAATGGCTGCTTAGTCTGGAGATAAACAGAATGACACAAGGCACATAGTAGGCTACACTAGTATGCTTAATAAAGCAACTGAAAAGGGCTGGGCTATGCTACTTTTAGTGCATGAGGATGAGGTAGGTTGTGATAAAGCCCATCAAACGTTTTGCATACGCTAGTATCGATCAGACTATGGAAATATTTCCGGCTTCATATTACCAGAAATATTTCCGGCTTCATATTATCGGCTCTATATCGGCTACAATTTCATAAAACCAATAAATATTTAATAACATTAATTTCCCATTATCGGGCCGATAAATATCGTGCATCCCTATTTAGAAGGCTTTGAAACGGAATGGAAGACGGACAACTAGCACCGTAATCCTAGGAGGCGTTTCAACCGTGTCTCGTCAGCCTCGACAGCCTACAGTAAAGGGCCCTCCAAACTCATCACAGCTGGCTGAACTGCGATCTTCAGTCGCCAGGGCAAGACAGATCGTTAGCCAACTTGTTGAGCCACTAAAGCGACGGTGCAGCCCCCCGTTCTCTCCCCCCACCCTCACTCCCTGCCCCCAACTCCCCAAACCACTCAACCCCAAATTAAGGTCCTTAATGGCATTCGTGTGAACACTGACTCCAGAAAAATCTGTTTTAGTACTACTAGACTGGTTAAGATCTTACCTACAGGACAGAAGCTGTTATGTCTTTATTGGCAACTTTGTGTCCAACCAAATTAAAATGACATGTGGGGTTCCCCAAGGGTTAATCCCCCCTCCTATTCAATCTCTAGATGTTTCCATTGGGACACATCATAAAAAAGAACAGATTTGCCTACCACAACTATGCAGATGACATACATAGCCCTGTCACCGAATGACTATAGCAGGGGTATTAAGCAAAAAATTCAACAAGGTCCAGTTAGAGAAAATGTCCTCAAGCAAAGAACATTATAATGTCTAGATTGCGTTATGATTCAGTGCCATATATATAAACTCCTCAAAAAAAGTTTGGAAACGTTATTTCAGTCTATTCTTCCTCCCCTTTAATAATACCAATGGGTATTGTATTTTGTATCGTTGGAAAGCCTTATTAGTCACCTTTACAACGAGGTACAACTTGTAAGGATCATGCATTCGTGGAATGAGTAACACAGCTAAACGTGTGGGTAGCGGGCCAAAAAGATTTGCCAAAATCCCCTGCAATATTGAGAGAGTGAATACCAACAGAAGAATATAGGGGATTTTGGCAAATATTTTTGGGCCGCTACCCACATGTTTAGCTGTGTTGTTCATTCCATGAATGCATGATCCCTACAAGTTGTACCTCGTTGTACAGGTGACTAATCAGGCTTTCCAACGATATAAAATACAATACCAATTGGTATTATTAAAGGGGAGGATTAATCAACCAAAATAACGTTTCGAGGGGTTTATATATGTTACGGTAGATGTGGGAATACGGTACATGTGGGAAAACTAGGGTTAGGTGCTAGGGTGCTACGGTTAGGATTAGGGTTAGGGTTAGGACTAGGGGTAGGGTTAGACATGCTAGCATGTACCAAGTCGACGTAGCACCTAACCCTAACCCTAGTTTTCCCACATGTACCGTATTCCCACATGTACCGTAACATATATACATATAGTACATATACATATTAAAGTACAATTCAATAATATTTCAACAATATTTTTCACTTTGAAGTGGAGAGATTATAAGTACTAATACATGTTATTTTCTCATGTAAAATAAGGGCTGCATTTAAATGTAAAGATACATAAGAGCTTTTGAAAAATATGCATCTTAAAATAAAGTAACTTAATTTTTGAAAAATAAATAAAAAAACGAAATATAAAGTATAGCTTCAGTTTCCCTTTCTCTTCTGTTTTGCTAGCATGTCCTGGGTTAATATTTCGGTTTCCCTTGTGGCTGATGATGCTGACGTAGGTATCTGTAGGTACATAGGTGTACAGATAAAGGCTGTAAACCCCTTATGCATCACTGTGTGCTATACTCTCTGGTTAACTGGTCATCTCTCTCTATCCGCCAAACACTTCACTGGTATATTTTCATTTACAAATCCCAAGGACCCAAGGACCTTGCGCACGGCAGCCCTAGCCCTCGTTTATTCAACTAGTGAATACTGCGCCCCAGTATGGTGTCGCAGTGCCCACACTGCAATTAAGTTGACCCTCCCTTTTGCCCATTACTGACCCCTCCCTGTCCCTAGCTCTTTAGCTGTCTAGTTTTAGGTTTTGTAGTTTTACTTTAGTTTTAGATTATCTTAGACTGTTTTGGACTAGTTTTAGACTATGTAGTTTTAGTTTAGTTTTAGACTATATTGACGGAAAGTTTTAGATTATCTTAGACTGTTTTAGACTAGTTTGAGTATTAGACTATGTAGTTTTAGTTTAGTTTTAGACTACAGTGTTTCCTCTACATGCATTTATTGGTGGCGGGCCGCCACGAATGAATTTCCTCCGCCACGAATTGATTCAGTCCACACACAAAAAAAATAAATAAAAATAAAAAATCTAAAAAATACAATAAAAAACTGAACATTTTAGCTGATTAAAATATATCTGATCCTAGATCAGCGCTATAATGGACGTTGACTAAAAGTGCACCTAAATCCACGCCCATCTCTCTCTAACCGCTGATCCAAAATCAGATTAATGACATTCAGTTGACGACGTGACACAAGGGCTCCTGATTGGTCTAAATGTGAACTGTGGTATTATTGTTATTGTGTACAGGCCACCGTAGTGACATCAGGGGGGTATTCCATCAACATCGCCAAAGGGAAAATCCAGGTCTAGTCTGATAAATCTCCAGGCATATTCAGGCATATTCTGATAAATATCCAGGCATATTCTGATAGGTCTCGCGAGAGTTATAAAAAATAAGCCAGGATTTTCCCCTAGCGACGTTGATGGAATACCCCCCAGGTCAGGTGGGCAGGTTACGACGAGACAACAAGAGACCGGTATTGTAGAGCTTACAGAGCGAGTTAAAATAAAGAGACTTACATTGAAATACAGAAGGACTCACGTGTATGTTTAATAGAATAACACGACATGGTGTCAGAAGTCCTGTAAGTGAGTGTTAAGAGTTAGATCGGCCGACAAGTGTCATTTGAGCTCGTGACGGTGAGAAGGGAGAAGAAAAGATGGATGCTAATGCTAACGCGGGAGCAGCTGCAGTCCAGAGAACGGCGCCAGTTTCAAGTGCTACGTTAGCAGACATTAGCAAGTCAAAAAACGATTCTTATGTGCCGTCACTTTAGCAACGACACAGTATTGTCAAGGGGAAAAGAAGGGGAGACGATTTTTTTATTGACAACGGAATTACATGCTGGAAAAACATGCAGCTAAAATTCAGGGAACATTTGGACAATAAGAGACACACGGGAGAAGTACGGGAAAACAGGGCTCATGTGGGTCTCATCAAAGGTAAGAGTTTGTTTTCTTTAACTCAGCTGATACTCAGCTGTTTACCGAATGCTCCATCTGACTGTGATTTTACTTCTGTAATGTGGTGGGTTGACATAATTCACGCACGGAACTATAGGTTGAGAGTATTGTTCCGTCCGCAGTTGATTGCGTAGTACCCAAGTTGTTTAGACTGTTCTATTTACTGCTTGAGTGTGTTGTTGACAATCGTTCATGTCCTTCATTAAACGTTTAGCTTTGTCATTTGATACGCCGCCTACGACTACCATCTCTCTGCACTACAGTAAACAGTTAATCAGTAACGTTAGCCGCTTTTGTGCTCACGTAGGCCTACTTCGTATTATATTATAGTTGATGATCTTTGTGTGTGTGTATGTGACTGTCAGTCACAAGTTTATATTCTGTATATTCATTTATTTATTTTTTGGCCATCCTCTAGTTTTGGCTGTGATTAGATCGTTGTTTTGAGCGCGCGTGCGCGTTTCATGCGCGTGCAAAAAAATAAAAAATAAAAATAAAAGGCGTGCGCGTGGGGCAGGGCTATCCGCCACCAATGGAAAAATTCCTGGAGGAAACACTGGACTATGTAGGCCAGGTTTTGTATTGTATTTGTTTGTGGTGGATGTTGTTGTTGTATGCCTGTGAACAGGTCACACTTGAAAATGAGCCCTTGGGGCTCAATGTGGGTTTTACCTGTATAAATAAAGGTTAAATAAAAAAAATAAAAAATAGGTACATCGGTATCTGCTTGATCTTTTTACAAAACTCTTATTTTTGTTTCCCCTCAAGGAAGGTTTCGGCTACCACTCATGCACTCTGTGACCGTCAGTAAATGTAATTAATAATAATTTTGCCATTTAGCAGACGCTTTTATCCAAAGCGACTTACAATTACGAATTACAGGGACATTCCCCCTGGAGTAACTGAGGGCTAAGTGCCTTACCCAAGGGCACACTAGTAGTGGTGTGGCTTCAGGCGGGATTTGAACTCACAACCTTCCGATCACAAGTCCAACTCACTATCCACTAGACCAGTGTTTCTCAACCCTCTCCTCGGGGCGCCCCAGCCGCTCCACATATTTGATCTGTTCCAACACCAGCACACCTGATTCAACTAATCAAGTACAAACCATAATTGCTTTGCACTTGATTAGTTGAATCAGGTGAGCTGGTGGTGGAACAGATCAAATATGTGGTGCGGCTGGGGCGCCCCGAGGAGAGGGTTGAGAAACACTGCACTAGACCACCACTAGACCACCACACTAATGTGTTTTATGTTGACGCAAAACGCAAGCAACTTTAAGGGAACATTCATTAGCACGTTGTTGGGCAGTGAATGAATGTGTTTGAATTCTGGTGGATCGATCATATTGGACTCTGTATCATGTATTTTCTCTGTCCTCGGTTCAGACTTGAGTGTGTATGTTTCTGCTCAAAAGATGGGTTTAGTCTCGTAACGCTTTACATTGCCGCTTTTAATAATCACCATGGTCTCCAAACATATCAGACATACAGGGTTTGAACTGAACTGCCCGTGGGAAGAATGAACATGTGAGAGTCTGTCCATTCTTCATTAAACAAGGACAAAACAGAGATAATTGTATTCGGTAAACCTGACAAAAGATCGAAAGTCAGTGCAAAACTTGATTCTCTCTCTAAACTAAAAAACAGGTCAGAAATCTTAGTGTAATTCTAGACTCTAAACTTTAACAGCCACATGAACTCGATAACTAAATCAGCCTACTATCACCTGAAAAACATAACAAGAATCATCCATGCATTTGTTTAGAGTAGACTTGATTATTGTAATGGTCTACTAACAGGCCTATCTAAAGGGGCTGTTCGTAAGCTGCTGCTCATCCAAAACGCAACTGCTAGGGTCCTAACAAAAATGAATACGTTTGAACACATTACACAAATCCTGAGATCCCTACACTGGCTACCAGTCTCTCACAGAAAATGGTCTTGGACCAAAATACATATCAGGGGCCTCATTTATAAAGCGTTGCTTACCTACGCTTTGCGTACCTACGCACCTTTGCAAAGCAAGAACATTTCCGTCACCAACATTCGGATTTATAAAACGGTGCGCACGCCAGTGGAATTTGCAAGTTCCACGCCTGCTTCCAATCAACTATAGTTGCCTATAATAATATATATTTTTTATTTCTATAGCACTTTTCCTGCAAACGTTGCATATAAATGGTCAGTCAAACGGCCGACAGAAAGCCGTAAAAAAATACTTTTCACCCAATCAGTAAATTTCCGCGCAACGAACGTTCTCGCCAGACCATATATAACATGTTCCAGACTGCATCGACAACGGAATCAGTTTAAACGTGATTCGTCCTACTGTTTACCTTATTATTTATGATAATGTCATAACATCCAAGTATTGGTATAATATGTATAATAATTACAGATCCAATATGATTCCTGTAGTTATTATACTAAATCATTTCTCTTTTAGATTAGATTAGATTCAACCTCATTGTCATTGAGAAGTACTAAGACAAGGAAACGCAGATGCATTTCATGTTCGTCGCCCCAGACCGAGGGCGATTGATGGGTTATTTTGTCTTTCTGTCATTTTCAAATAATCGCACAACAGTAACAAGCTGCTTGCTGATGGTCTTGTAGCCCATTCCAGCCTTGTGCAGGTCTACAATCTTGTCCCTGACGTCCTTATACAACTTTTTGGTCTTGCCCATGATGGAGAGGTTAGAATCTGATTGATTGATTTTGTGACTTGCGTACGTACATGCGTACATAAATCCTCCCGCAAATTTGGGATTTATAAAAAAGGAACTTGGCGTGAAACTGTGCGCACCTCTAAGCACACTGGGACCCATGCCTACGCATAGTAACTGGAGAAATTAGCAACTGCGACTCCGCTGGCAGAAGGATGAAAGAGGAGAAACGCTTTGAAATGGATACCATTTCCACCGACATAAGAAATATTGCCTCTCACGTATTATGAAGGATACGTACACACTACACATATCTTATTCGTCCTTGTCCTGTACGCATCACACTATATACATATCTTTACTGTACATATCATATTGATATTCATGCTAATATATTTACTTTTTACATAAATATTCATTGCACGTAGCGCGAGGTTGACCACCGTCCGCATTGACTTCACAGTAATGTACGTCTTCATAAGGGTAACGTTCCCGATAAGTCCAATGATTGTAATATCCATACAGTGAAGAACATGAACAGGCCCACTGTAGACAATTGACTATCATCCCCAAGTAGGCCTACACCCCATCCCTATGTATACGGACTACGAAAACTTTAAGCGCACAGATTACTGAACTATCTATTATTAGTTGCATCACTAGTGTATCTTGTCTTAGCTGTAATATTGTCACCTTTATCTTGTATTATGCCTATTGCCTTATGTCTTGTGCTGCCATGTCAGGAACCGAAGCCTACGAATTTTACTCTCTTAATGTAACGTAACAATAAACTTGAAACATGCTTGGCTTTTCTACAATGCAGGTTAGATGACGAACTGCATTTCCTTGTGACAACCTTGGTACTACCTTGGTCAATGACAATAAGATTGAATCTAATCTAAAAGAAAAAACATGATTTAACATAATAAATACAAAGGGGGATATGTTGTACAGTTTAATCGGGAATCATATTTAATTGAATCTGTTATTATTAAACAATACTTGAATGTTATGAAATGTATTATCATAAATAATAAGGTGAACACGTTGTCGATACAGTCTGGAACATAGATATTATAGAGAGTTTCATATTGTTATGTGTTCGTTAAGCGGAACTACTGCGCAGAAATTGAGTGGGTGAAATTGTTTTCGCCTTCTGTCGGGCATTTAACTGACCAATAATAGGCAAAGCATGGGTGTTAAAAAGGGTGGGGCGAGACGCTTGTTCCCGTGCGCAACATTTAGGGTTGATTGGGATAAAGGGAAGCAGGTGTGGGAGAGTGGCCCGCAAATTCCACTTGCCGCGTGCGCACCGATTTTATAAATCAGAATCCAAATGTTCTTGCTTTGCGTACGCACCGAAACTCTCTTCTCTCGTCTATATAATATCTATGTTCCAGACTGCTTCAACAACGGAGTCAGTTTAAACGTGATTCGTCCTACTGTTCACCTTACTATTCATGATAATACATGTCATAACATCCAAGTATTGTTTAATAATTACAGATTAAGTAAGACAAGATACACTGGTGGTGCAATTAGTAATAATAGATAGCTCAGTAATAAAATGTCTGTGCGCTTAAAATGTTCGTAGTCCGTATACATGGGGTGTGCTTGGGGATGATAGTCAATTGTCTACAGTGGGCTTGTTCATGTTCTTCAATGTATGGATATTGCGATCATTGGACTTATCGGGACGTTACCCACTGAGCACTCGGGAACAGTGAATCAGGAACGGTGCTCAACTTGTCCAGCCTCGCGCTATGTGCAATGAATATGAATATAAAAAGTTAATATATTTGCATGAATATCTATATGATTGATACGAACAAAGATATATGTAGGCTACATTGTGATGGGTACAGGACAAGGGAGAATAAGATATGTGCAGTGTGCACGTATATTCTTTGTGTGCACTCGCATAATATGTGAGGTAATATTTCGATTTATGTTGGTGGAAATTGTATCTATTTCAAAGCGTTTCTCCTGTTTCATCCTTCTGCCAGCGGAGTCGCAGTTGACATTTCTCCAGCTTCTATGCGTACGCATGGATCACACTGTGCGTAGCCTAGAGGTGCGCAGTTTTTATAAATCCCAAAATTGAGGGAAAATTTGCTTACGCACCTTAGTGTGCGTACGCAAGCTTTATAAATGAGGCCCCAGATCTCCTCCTACCCTATATTCCCACAAGGCCCCTAAGGTCAGCTGAGACTAATCAGCTAATAATTCAAAGAGTAAAAACAAAACACGGTGCAGCAGATTTCAGTCACGCTGCTGCATGCTCCTGGAACAAACTCCCTGAAGAAATCAACAGGCGCAAACCCTAAATATATTTAAATCTAAGCTGAAAACCTTCATGTTTTGCAGCAGTTATGATTAAAGACTTCTATATCTTTGTTCGTATCAATGTCTTTTATCCATGAACTATTGTCTTATTAAATGTTTTATCTATTTACCTCTTATATTTGCTTTTATTCAGTCGTTTTTATTTTCTTGCTATGCTCCTCTTGCTGTATTTTTAAATAATGTATGTAAAGCACTTTGAATTGCCCCTGTTGTATGAAATGTGCCATACAAATAAACTTGCCTTGCCACTGGCAGCATTGATTTTACAGCAGTGCAATGACCCTCACCACTATACAACAAAGACTTACCATCCGTGTCTTCAATCTCCACTTCTACTTCGACCTCTTCTTTCACCATCACTCCCTCCTCCCTCATTTCTTCTCCTCTGTCCTCTTGTTTCACTATCACTCTCTTCTCCTCCACTTCTTCTCCTCCATCTTCTTCTTTCACCATCACACCCTTCTGCATTAGAGCTGCACCTCCATCTTCTTCTTTCACCATCACTCTCTTCTCCTCCACCTCTTCTTTCACCATCACACCATTCTCCTCTACATCTTCTTCCTCCAGCTTCACTGCCACCATCTCTGGACCCCACCATGTGATTTTCAGGGCTGAAAAACCACAGCCAGATCCGGGGGACTCTGTGGACTCTGGTTCATACATGGTTACATGAGCTGAAGAGGACCTGCAGCTAGAAACAATGGAGGCACAAACAGTGCAGAGTTAATTATAAATGACAGCCAACCAGTTCACTGAAAGCCCATCTAGACTGACAGGACATGTCCTGCAAATGCAATAATCTATGGATTACTGATTGCATTTCTTTGTAATTAAAGGGTCTGGAAAGTAGACATTAAACGGTTCCAATTGTATTTTGTGTCCAAGAAAAAATGACAATAATCTTCTAGTTAGGCTCAACGTCCTGGTCAGACAGAGGGCTGTATGGGCGTGGACTTTGCATGCTTGACTGGCAGCTCCCTTTCAAGCAAGCTTGCTGCGTTATCATACATGACATCTATTAGATGTGCTTATAGTTCTGCCCCTTAATTACCAACTGTTTAGCTGCTGCTGAAATGTACTGAGCTAATACAATGACTTGGCTAAGATTATAGTTATGCACCTGGCAGTATAATTCATCATATCAATTCAATGACCACCATTAGCATACTGTACACCTGGCACCCTATGGTGAATTATTGAACCAGGGTTCGACAGTAACGCTTGCCCGGAGCAAGTAAACAAATCAACGGATTTGTTTGCGCGAGCCCGACAACGCTGCTGGATCCTGGATATTTTTACCTGTGTGCAGGAAGAACAACAGACGGCCCAGGCGCCAGACCAGACTAGATGATCGTGGAGTGAAGATATTATTATTATGCCGTCTGTTGTTCTTCCTGCACACAGTAAAAAATATCCAGGATTTAGCAGGGTCATCGGGCTCGCGCAAACAAACCCGGCGAATGTTTTACTTGCTCCGGACAAGCGTTACTGTCGAACCCTGTGAACACAATAGGCTACTTGTGGACAGGATTCACAGCATGTGTATGACTTACTGATCAGTTGTACCACAATGGTGTTGTCCTCCTTTTCAAATTCGCTGCTGTATTTTCACAATATCCTCCATGTTTAGTTTCTTCCCACACTGGATGTAGCACTGGCGCATGTCGTCATGACCAGAACAAGCAGAAGCATCCATCATTGCCCAGATGGGGAGTTCACAGTGCAGGGAATCCTACGAATAAAGATGATCAAAATATTAAAACAAGAGTGAAGAAATTTAATCAAAACATATTTTATTTTTTATTTTTTTACCAGAAGTGGAAAACATTAGCCAAGCTACATGTAGGTCCATATATATATATATATATATATATATATATATATATATATATATATATATGCATTTTGGACACTGACAGAATTGTTGTTATTTTAGCTGTTTACCAAAATATATTCAAGTTACAGTTATAGAATGAATATGGCCTTAAAGTGCAGACTAAATACCCTCTTTATTTTGAGGGTATTCCTATCCAGATTGGAGGAAGGGTCTAGGAATTACAGCTCTTTAATATGTGGCCCCCTCTTTTTCAAGGGAAAACTAAAAGTTTAAAAAAGTTTAGCTTTTTCTGTGTTGACAACACAATTGCACACACATTTCAAATACCATTTACAGGCCACAGGATAAGAGTGCAGACGAAATGAAAATAGCGAATGAAAGGTAAGAGATTACAGATTTGAATAGATCAAGTTTGTATTGTTACATTTAAAATATATAGGGTGTAACGGTACAGAAACATTTCAGTTAGTGGTTTTTAAGTCACCGTTCGGTACCTTTTCAGTACAGCAGTGTACAAGTAAGTAAGTAAGTAAGTAAAGTTTTATTTATATAGCGCTTTTCGAACATGAAATGCAATCTTTTACTGAACAAAAAGTGCCATGGATAAGTCGTGGAAACTGTTTGTGTTTGTTTATAAAGGGTTGGTAAGATTTGCTGTCTGAAATGCGGACAAGAGGGAACTAGTAGGCCTACGTCATGTCATGAGTAATTCGCTACGGTAATGTTACAGAGTTGGCTGGTTAACTAGCCAAACAAAGCCACATCACATGGATTTCAATGTATCACACATCATTTGAAAGCTTACAATCTGTAGTTTCAGAATATCTACAAAACTGAACAATTACAAATGTACAATGTAAATGTTTGGATTCACAGTCTAGGCTATATGATTTAATAACTTCATGACAGAGTTCTCAATTTGAACAGTGTGTTAGTTGTTGAGGTAGAGCCGGCACCTAATGATCGCAAGTTCAATCCCCGGCTGGCCACATGTCGAGGTGTCCTTGGGCAAGACACTGAACCCCAAATTGTTCCCAGTGAGCGGGCCGGCACCTTGCATGGCAGCTTGCCGCCATTGGAGTGTTCATAGCCAAGATCAAGTCCTTGCATCATAGCCAAGATCAAGTCCTTCCTCACCCCCAGCGACCTGAGGAGGGTCGTCCTCATGCTAATATCATCTAGGCTTGACTACTGCAACTCACTATATGCGGGACTTCCTGATAAGACCATCTACCGCCTGCAGCTAGTCCAAAATGCCGCTGCCAGGCTGGTGTCAGGCACCAAAATGAGGGACCACATCTCCCCTGTCCTCATCTCCCTTCACTGGCTCCCAGTGAAGAAGAGAGTGAAGTTCAAAATCTGCACCTTTGTTTTTAAAGCTCTCAACAGTCTCGCCCCACCTTACATCAAGGACCTCCTGGACCAGTCTACCTCCTCAAGGCCCAGACCCAGGCTCAGGTCCGACGCCCAACTCAGCCTGAGGGTCCCACGTACCAACCTCAAGAGGAAGGGTGACCGTGCCTTTGCAGTGATAGCACCGACCCTGTGGAACGCGCTCCCTTCTGCCATCAAGTTTGCCCCCACTCTGGACTCCTTTAGAGCCAAGTTAAAAACCCACCTCTTCCAAAATGACATTCCCTAAATCTACTCCCTATTTGTTGTGAATTGTATGCCTGAGTTTTACGTTTAAGTCGTCTGTGTCTGATTGCTCTCTGTGTTCCTTGTCTTTGTCTTTATCTGTTCCTTTACCCGGGCTGCGCCCCGGGCCGATGTAAAAGTTGGATGGGGGGCGCATTATAAATGAAATTAACATAACATAACATAACATAACAATGAGAGGCCGTTGTAAAGTGCTTTGGAATAAGGCGCTATATAAGTCAGTCCATTTACCATTATGCTTGAGCACCAGAGGATAATCGTGATAGCAGTGAAAGAATTTTAATAAATCCGCTACAAAATATTAGTATCAAAACAAGGAGAAAACTTTGGGCCAGTTATCTATCTTTGTTGGAGCCATATTAGGGCCTTTTGAGTTCAGTTAAGAAAATCTAT
The DNA here is from genome assembly GCF_963989245.1 of Nansenia antarctica. Taxonomy (NCBI): domain Eukaryota; kingdom Metazoa; phylum Chordata; class Actinopteri; order Argentiniformes; family Microstomatidae; genus Nansenia; species Nansenia antarctica. The sequence goes on along the minus strand of NC_137683.1, from coordinate 30,744,636 downwards.
TAATGAGATATTTTGTGTTTATTTTGAAAATTATGAAATATCTTTATGAAATGTTTTGTTTACCTTTTTAATGTTTGATGTATGTACCTTTAAGGATTGATCACCTACCTGATATTGAGTTAATTACTGTGAGGATCAGGTGTGTCAAGTAACTACTTCGTTACCTTACTTAAGTAGAAATTTTGGGTATCTATACTTTACTGGAGTAATTATTTTTCAGCCAACTTTTTACTTCTACTCCTTACATTTTCACGCAATTATCTGTACTTTCTACTCCTTACATTTTAAAAATAGCCTCGTTACTCCCATTTCATTTCAGCTTGTTTTCATTACAGCTTTTCATCGTTAAAAAAAACACACACAAAAAAAAACTATCCAGATAAGTCGCGCCATCCGGATAGAGTGAATTTGATTGTGGTTGGATGAGAAGTATAAACATTATACCATTCCGACACCCTATTGGTTTGTACGAGATGCATTCCATCTGCTGCACATGACACAAATCACACTCCAGCAAGGAAAGCAGATGTATGTAGCCAAAGATGTCCGTGACCGTGCCAGAGACTCAAAATAACAGCGAAATGTCCCAACCAAGCACCAGCATCAACCAGGTTGATAGCCAGGAAGATCAGCCAACCCTTCTCCATCCCTGGCCGTACCTGGAAGAATTTTTTGAAATGGTTGGATGCAAAAACAACTCCTTTCGAATGCGCTGCAAGCTCTGCGCACCCAAGTACCACAAGCTAATGGCCTTCAAAAACTCACCGTCTAATTTGAAAAAGCATATTGAGGTAAGCTGAAAGTTCGTTATTATCAGTCGACATTTTGTAGTAACCTAGTAACGTACTAATGGTAAATTTGCAATGTTTGCTATGGCTAAGAACATGCCATGGTTTGCTTGCTAGCAGTAGGCTATGATTCAATGTTTCATTTGTAATCCTTCATGTGTTGAGGTCGGAGTTTTACCGTGTTTGTTGCTGTAAAGAGTTAATTATGTTCCCACGGGAGAAGAAATGTGCGCGGTGTGTGCCATTAACAATAATGTTACTTTTCAGTCATGCCAGCAGCTGCTTGTGGTCCTAAAACAGCTTTAGAGTCTCAACCCTCCGATTCCTGGGGGTGCACATACAGGATGACCTGTCCTGGAAGAACAACACAGCAGCCACCATCAAGAAGGCACAACAGCGGCTCTACTTCCTGAGAGTCCTCAGGAAGGAACACAACAAGCAGGAGATACTGGTGGCCTACTACCGCGGCGCAGTGGAGAGCATCCTCACCTACGGCATCTGCAACTGGTTCTCCAGCTGCACAACCGCAGAGAGAAATGCGCTACAGAGAGTCGTGAGAACAGCCCAGAAGATCACCGGCGCCCCCCTCCCCTCTCTGGAAGAGCTGTACAACACACGCTGTCTCAGGAAGGCCTCCAAGATCTCCAGAGACCCAACCCACCCTGGGTACGAACACTTTGCCCGGCTGCCCTCGAAAAGGCGGTACAGGACCATGGCCGCAAGGACAAACAGACTGAAGCTCAGCTTCTACCCCAGGGCCATCCAGGCCCTGAACACAGCAAAGACCTAGGTTCTGGGCCCTGGACAGTCTGGACGGATTGATGGCAGCTGCTGGATTGAAAAAATCAGGTGTAGTGCTGAGGCACAAATGTGTACATTTCAAGCCTGCAAACTGCGACACTTTAAATGAATGTGCAATAACACTATGTGCAATATGACAACCCTAGTCGTCTTACCTGTACAGTATAGTATAGTGGATAGCGTACATAGCCTTTATTTATGTAAACCAGCTCCTTTCCCTTCTTTTTTTTCTTCTTTTCTTTCCTAGCACCAGGGGAGCCACCCCTCCCAAATTTCGTTGTTTGGTACCTGTACTATAGCAATGACAATAAAGACCATTCAATCATTCATTCAAGTGGCTATGAGCGGCTGCAGCTCTGTACTGTCCATTGTATCTAGCAGCTCTCTGCTTCATTCATCAATCACTCCAACTCCTACCGTCAGGTCGGCGCCTCCGTTGTTGTTCAAGCTAGTGTCGCTTTCCCAGTCTTTGTGTAATAAGTGAACATGTTGTAATGTTTGCCCTCTAGCACAGTTATAAACTTAATAAATGACTCGTGTTGTCTTCAGTCTCAGCACTGTGTGCGTTTATTGATCCGCCATTTTAGTTTCACGTCCCGTTTCACATCCGGTTCCCTGGTCTCGCGGAAATAGCTGACGTCTATCCTCTGGCAAACGGTGAGGTTAAATATTATTGTTATATTATATTCGATAAATCAGATGTTACAACTCCCCTTTTCCAAAAAGTGCTGCCTTACACAATAATAATTAGTCTAACAGTTTTTTTTAAAAATATATAAAAATATTATATACTGCCATAGGATATACGTCAGCTATTCCCGCGAGACCAAGGAACGGGATGTGGAACTAAGATGGTGGATCAATAAACGCACACAGTGCTGAGACTGAAGACAACACGAGTCATTTATTAAGTTTATAACTGTGCTAGAGGGCAAACATTACAACATGTTCACTTATTACACAAAGACTGGGAAAGCGACACTAGCTTGAACAACAACGGAGGCGCCGACCTGACGGTAGGAGTTGGAGTGATTGATGAATGAAGCAGAGAGCTGCTAGATACAATGGTCAGTAGAGCTGCAGCCGCTCATAGGTGGAGCTGCGTTATGGCGCTTTTCCACTACCGGCCCGGCTCGGCTCAGCACGGCTCGCTTCGGCACGCTTTTGAACAGTTCTGGGTATGAGCCTTTTTCCACTATACACAAGAGAATCAAGGACCCCAATTGAAATAAGCCAGTGGCTTTCTTGGGTTTTTATCCTGTTAGTTGACCTTGTATGTAATATGTACTTTCATGTACCTACTTCTGCAAATCTTCTAATAAAGTTTTCAATCAATCAATCAAACCAGGAACGAGTAGGAGGAGTAGGAGATAGTAGGCGGAGTTACGCGTCATAACAGCGCGCCATGGTGGTGACGTATATTTTCACGAGACACAACACAGCCACAACAATAGCGACATGGAGGAACTTGAAGCTATCGTACACTTTTTCCTCGGCATGTGGTATATTATTAACCGTGATTTTTTGGGAGAGAAAGAGAAAGAGAGAGAGGGAGAGAGAGAGGAAGCTATGTACACATAATAAAGCCATGTTTTTTGAACCCTTAAAACCACTGCCTTCACTTGACTGCTTTATGAACTGTATGAGCATATGAGATGGCTACTGCCTGATCGATGTCGACACTGCTCGTAGTGAATATAAGCACTTGACGCACGTTGAACTCCTGGTTCATTGAGTTTACTCCCGGTTCACTTCTCGGGGTGGCACCACGTTGGTTCAGGGCTCAAAATGACCGTATACCGATGGTGGAGTTAGCCAGCATAGTCTTGTGTTTCTACCCCCTTCATAGCCTGTGTTATTAACGGGCAAAGATGGTGCCCGGAGGCACCCGTTGCGGGTTATTAACTGTGGTTTACCGTGGGTTACGGTAAAAATTCAAACGTGTCCCAAGAGGGGAGAGGACAGGGAATCTAGAACCATTTGAATGGTGTCGATACGATACTCTTATCACGGTCGACACAGCACGGAGCGAATTCCCGGGTAGAAATTGTCTGGCCCCCCGCTGATATCCTCCATGACGTGCTGCTGCTTAGAGCAGCGGGTGAACTCCCGGTTCATTGAGTTTACGGTTAAAAGCAAAACTTCTCGGGGTGTCAGCGCGGTGGTTAAGTGCTCAAAATGACCATATACCGATGGTGAAGTTAGCAAAGGAGTATTGTGTTTGTACCACCTTCACAGCCGGTGTTATTCACGGGCAAAGACGGTGCCCGGAGGCACCCTTTGCGGGTTAATAACTATGATTTACTGTGGGTTAGGATAACAATTAAAATGTGTCCGGATAGGGGAGAGGACAGGGAATTTAAAACCATTTGAATGGTGTCGATACTACACTCTTATCACGGTCGACACAGCGCGGAGCGAATTCCCGGGTAGAAATTGTCTGTCCCCCGCTGATATCCTCCATGACGTGCTGCTGCTTAGAGCAGCGGGTGAACTCCCGGTTCATTGAGTTTACGGTTAAAAGCATAACTTCTCTGGGTGTCAGCGCGGTGGTTAAGGGCTCAAAATGACCGTTTACCGATGGTGAAGTTAGCAAAGGAGTATTGTGTTTGTACCACCTTCATAGCCGGTGTTATTCACGGGCAAAGACGGTGCCCGGAGGCACCCTTTGCGGGTTAATAACTGTGATTTACCGTGGGTTAGGATAACAATTCAAACGTGTCCGGATAGGGGAGAGGACAGGGAATCCAAAACCATTTGAATGGTGTCGATACTACACTCCTATCACGGTCGACACAGCGCGGAGCGAATTCCCGGGTAGATTGTCTGTCCCCCCGCTGTCAACGGGAGTCGTCAACCAGGAAGCGGCAGCATAGGCACAGTACATCGCCATAATAGCGAATTTTTTGTTATGCTTGTTGTAAATAAAAGTTCTATGATGCATTGAAATGACATTAAACTAAGATACTACGATGGTTATCATATTTTTTCAAATCTTTATTAATACGTTATTACAGAAACAGTAAGTGACATTTTCCTAGAGCGAAATCTGTTGTGGTATTTAAAAATGGCGGTTAGTGATGAAATCTACGAACATGGGATGACGATTTCCATTGACCAATCAACGGTGTGCAGTAGGGCTGCAACTAACGATTATTTTGATAATCGATTAATCTGCCGATTATTTTTCCGATTAATCGGATAAAAATGAAAAAAACAGATTTCTTTTGCACATTTTATTTTATGTTTTCTAAATCAGCCAGGCCTATACATATACATGTGCAAAATGAATAAGTATTAATACAAAATTATAAATAATATAAATAAAAAAGGCTTTGCTACATCAAATAGGTTTAACAACAGGCCATGGACTATGGCGGTAGATTGTTTCAATAAAGTAGTTGAACTCTAGCTCAATACATGCATTGTTTTAGGTAATAACTTTGCTTAATGTAAAGGTCACGGTCAGTAACCCAAAGTGCAATAACAAGACCAGGGCTCTACAGTGCGACCATTTCACTCGCATTTGCGACTAAAAATACATCTGTGCGACTAGAGAAATAAATTCACGAGCACACGTGCGAGTACAGATTTTTTTTTTTTTTTTTTTTAAATTCTAAAAATAAATCTGCGCGAACCGTGTGGCCACATTTTAAGCCGTCAGCCAGCCCGCTACGACCACGGGAAGTCATGTTAAAAGTGAAGTTACTTCTGTTAAACTGGCGCTAAGCTAACATCGCTAATCGCTAACTCCCTTTTGGGCCTTAAAGAGACAAGCGCCCTTTTCTCATCTCAAGCTTCATTAGCTTCATTAGCTCACCACATCTACAGATTTGGTCCCACACACTCCAGATTTGAACCCAAGGTTACAACCAGGGTTAACTACCCAGGGTAGAAAGTAGAAAGCTCTCAGACCTTCAGAACCCATTGAAAGTAGTGGAGGTACTCCAGAAGTCCAAATGCATCTCTAATCCTAGGAAACCCTAGGAAGCAAGTTGCCTAATGGCATGAAAATGCAACATGTTGTACTTGAGTGTGGCAGAGAGGTGGGACCCCCGGGGATGGTGGTGTGCTAACAGCTAGCCGCCGCAGATGCACCGTGCTGGGCTGGCCACCTCCACATGTCACCACCCCGGGCAGCATGGGGCTGGGGACTGGTCATCTGGATGTGGGGTAGTTTAATACCCCTAGATGTGGAGTTGTCTGGCCACCGTGTGTGACTGATGTAGCCTGACCCAGCAGCAGGGAGGTGGGCAGCATGGAGACAGACCTCTGCATGGCCTGGCTGGGCTGCTAGCTGACAGACCTAGCCCTAAAGCCTGGCTGGGCTGCTAGCTGCTAGCTGACAGGCATGACATGGATGAATGAATGAACATGCTGCTAACCAGGAGAACTTGACACAGCTAGTTACCATAATACAATGCCATCAACTCTGCGTCTAGTAGGGCTGTAGGCATGGGCCAATGTGTGATTTTGGTGCAAAAATTGCAAAATCACTAATAAAAATGTGTTATAATTACATTTTTCACTGTGCTCCTAAATTTCTTTGTGTGCCCCTAACATTTTTCATTTAGGAGCACATGTGCTCCTAGTGAAAAAGGTTAGCGTAGAGCCCTGAAGACACTAATGTTTTTATATAACAGATATATCTGCTACAGCATATATGCTCCAAAACAATGCAATGTGTCGTCTCACTCCATACAATAGGCTAGGCTACAGTCAGTGCCTCACTCTAACTCACGGGTAGCTTGGTAGGCTACCACTAGCTAGCCTTTAGCTTATCACCTCTGCTCTACCACTGACATTAGCCAGCTAGCTAAATACACTTGTCATGCAATATTGAATTCATGAATGCGAGCAAACACTCACTGGCTATCGCATTACATTACAGTCATTTAGCTGACGCTTCGCCAGAACTCACAAGTGCATCTCCTTACTAATACAAGTGACTATGAGCATACTCCGGTGCTGAAGGCATAGAATGCGAATAGCAAGCTAAAAATATCATTAAGAGGGAGAATCTATTAGATAAACGAGAAGAACTAACTTAGGCCTACAGCTGTGCCAGTGAAACGAATGATCCTCACTTCAAAACGCAACGTATGGCATGGGTACAGCCAACGTTAAACTCGTATAACTTACCCTGCTGAGGGTAGCTTTTAATGTGACGATTTCGGTCGAGTCGTTTTCTCCGCCTCCGCCATGATTTAAATGTAGCCGCCGCGGCGGCTCCGCAAGACAGCGTGGCGTGCGTCAACAGGAAGTAGGTTTGTTATGGAACAAGACCCGACGAATCGATGAAATCGCTAAAAATCGAAAATGAAATTCGTTGGCGACAAATTCCATTATCGATTTTTAGCGATTTCATCGATTCGTTGTTGCAGCCCTAGTGTGCAGCGTCACACGTCACACGCAGCCTGGCAAAAATGTACCCTTCCCAACTTTCGCTACCCATCCCGAACAAGAACTATTTTACCGTGCCGTGCCGTGCCGTGCTGACACGGGCCTCTCAATGGAAAAGCGCCAAAGAACAGGGCTGACCCGGGTCGACCCGGGCTGGCACTGTAGTGGAAAAGCACCATTAGTGACTACAAGATCATTATTTCAGAGCTGCCAAGACTCACGCATTTCAACCAGTTCTCACGCTCGCACGCCGCACCTCTATTTCTCACGGCGAGAAATAACAATTGTTTTACGGGACTTTTATTTTTGAAAGCTACCGGACATGAGTTTCGTGGCATTTTTCTGCACGCGCGTTAAGTTGAGTCTGCAATCGAAGCGGCAGGCGAGCGCTGATGGAAGAACCTGTGTTCACGCGAGCTGCAAGAACGTAGCAAGCAGTGTTGCCAGATTGGGTTATTTTTGGTCACACTGGACGGGTGGATTCGGCAGCTTTTAGACCGGTTGGGCTGGACATTGTCAATTCCGTCTGGCAACCGTGGTAGCAAAATATGTGCATACATTACAACATCGTATCTGGTAGCCTACTGGACTGGGTTGCACCAATTTGGCGTAAGTCATTACTAAATGCAGGCATTTAGTAGTTACTAAACCCCTAGTTGTTACTAGCTAGTTAGTTGTTTACTAATTTCGGTTGCACCACGCCAATCTTTTGCAATCTTAGCTAGTAAATACTAGTTTTGGTAACTGTTTTTTGTTTCTCTACTGTAACATAACCAGGTACATTAATAATAATAATAATTAATAATAATTACAATTTACAATACAAATACAACAATTAGGGGTCCCTCAAAAAAAATGTGGGATCAACAAGATCACAAGATCAACCATCAAGCCCTCATTCTGACCCAGGAAAAACCCTGGTATGTACTGTATAACATGATAGCCATCTATGAGCAATGCACTGTATATAAGATGATGACCAAGGGTCTTTCTGCTGCTGACCAAGGGGCTGAGTCCTGTTGATGGGGCCCATTTTTATTTTAGAGTCTGTAGTTTGTATTTGTTTATCTGTATTTGTTTATTAAGATTTCATAAATATGATATATTGTCTGAATTTTTTTCTTGTTTTATAAAATGTTAATTATTTTCATTTTGTGTGCTGGTTTATTATGAACAACATGTAAAATTGCAGGAAACTAGCACAAATAATTGGGTGGGAGAGAGGGGCCGCCGCTGCCAAAACGCGCACAGTTTTGGGTCACTCCACCGCCAAAAAATCTCACTCCAAACTTTTGGTGAAACTTGGCAGCCCTGATACTTATTCATTATAATCAAATACAATCAGTCAAATGTAGTTAGTTGTTCATACAGGGTATCCGCGGTGTCTTGAAAAGTATTAAAAGTTGATAAATCAATTTTGGAAAAATCAAGACCCTTAATAAGTATTAAAAAGTCTTATCACGATTGTATGAGGTCTTGAATTTTGTAGGTATTTTTCTGAATTAGACTCTGTCCAAAGAGTTTGAGTCCTAAAAACTTTTAGTAAAAGTTTGTGAATTTATTACTTTTAACCCTAACCCTAACCCTAAGATGAACCGGAAATTCTGTTGTATGATAGTGGTCTAGTCTATTGCAAACTAAAACTGTTAAGTTAAAGGTGTCACTGATGTAAACGGTTACAGCTCCAAGTGGCGGTGAGGTCTGGAAAAGTATTGACAAGGTCTTTAAAAAGTCTTAGAAAGGTATTGAAATTAACCTCAAGATTCCTGTATGGATAATGACTGATGACATATCAGGGTCTTGAAGGGTCGTCCCATTTCATAGGGGAAGATTTCAACCACTGCCCCTTGTGGCTCTGTTCCGAGGGCTTGGCTCCAAAGCGAGTGGCACTCCAAAACGAGCCGTAGGAAATGGGATTGGGCCCTACTCTAATGCTTTGTCAGTGGAGGTTGTCTGAGCCTTGCACGATATGTGGAGTGTTGTCAAATGTACCGTTTGCATGGTAGGCTACAACTTAATATATCATTGTATTTTGACACAGTGTTTGCCCAAGATTATTTGTAGCCAGTGAAGACCTCAACAACTGTATTGAGCAGGTGTTCTGTTGTTTTTACAGCCGTCTTGAAGGTTGCAGTTCCTCAGTCTGCCACTGGGACCTCCATTGTCACTGTGCGCCCCAACCTAGTCGGGAAAGCTCCTGTCACTCTGACATCACTTCGGGCTGGAGTTCGCATGGTCGTGCCTGCCCAAACGGTATGAAATCATTTATTATCAATCATTTATTTTGTGCTGTTTCAGTATTAAGAATGACAAATTATTAGTACTGTTGATACTGAAATGTATGAATGAATTAACTGGATTATATAATTTAAGTATAATTGTTCTCACTTGAGAATGACAGATAGGGGTAGGACAGGGTAAGCTTAGGCTTCATCCTACTCCCTTTCCAACATTGATAGGCCTGTACTCTTCGTATTAGTCAGGGTTCGACATTAAGGCTTGTCCGCTTGTCCGGGACAAGTAAATTTTATGTTTGGACAAGTGGACTTCCTCCTGCAGTTGTCCGATGGACAAGTCAAAACAAAAAAACAAATCAATATGTAATAATATCTGCAAACATTAATTCCTCCTTCCGATCTGAATAGTAAAAAAAAATAGCAAGCAAAGCGATGCCGCGCCTCATTCTGGCTATTTCAGTCTCTCGTAGTTCGTTATCGTCATAGTTCGTAAATTCGCTCAGAGCGCACACTGCGTTCAACGTCATAAAGAGACCAAGTAATTTGATTGGACAAAAGGCATTCCATGAGTGCTGATCAGATTCCAGAGCGAGTTTACGAACGCAGCCATAGTGTTGTGGGTCTCCTGTCACTAGTGCCATTCACGTGAACATGCGCATATTCGCTTCTTCTCAATGCCGCTTATTTTCATGTAGTTCGATGCGATCGTATATTTTAGGTTTGAAGTTTTAAGACCAGCACATCGCAATACAAACTTCAGAATGACACTAATGATAGATTTCTCAATTTGAATATAGGATACTATCCAAAGGCTAGCGAATAAGATTGCTTCCATTGGGGAGGGACTGTAGTTACAAAAAAAATTGTAAATATTCCTAGATATTCATCCCTTTTGTGGCCAATCTTAATCTAAAAGGGTTAGGGTTAGGGTAATCACTGATTACCCCTACGTTTTTAAATAATTACAAAATATTGTTTAATGAATACATTTGAAAATTAAGGATACATCATTATCAAATCAATAGTAGTCAAATGTGTTATTTGCATACACATACACTCACTGGCCACTTCATTAGGCACACCTTGGGGTTGGACCCCCTCTTTTGCCTTCAGAACTGCCTTAATTCTTCGTGGCATAGATTCAACAAGGTGCTGGAAACATTCCTCAGAGATTTTGGTCCATATTGACACTATAATATCACGCAACAGCCCGTCTGGCACCAACAACCATGCCAGGTTCAAAGTCACTTAAATCACCTTTATTTCCCATTCTGATGCTGGTTTGAGCTTCAGCAGATCGTCTTGACCATGTCTACATGCCTAAATGCATTGAGTTGCTGCCACATGATTGGCTGATTAGGTATTTGCGTTAACAAGCAGTTGAAAAGGTGTACCTAATGAAGTGGCCGGTGAGAGTATAATATATTATTATTCATATTATTGCTTTTTCAAAATCTTTGGATTTGGACAAGTAACTTGAGCTCTAGGACAAGTAAAAGATAAGTTCACTTGTCCGAAGGACAAGTACCTGAAAAAGCTTAATGTCAAGCCCTGTTAGTTATTTGTTCTTTTATTATTTTAAATAATATTCAAAATAAAAGATTCATTCATTCATTCATTCATTCATTCATTCATTCATTCATTCATTCATTCATTCATTCATTCATTCATTCAATCATGACATGACATGCCACTCAGAGCTATGAACAATAAAACTTTTTTTTCCTCCTTAGCCAATTGGCACCAGCCCTCAGATGAGTGGCATGGCAGCATTGGCTGCAGCTGCAGCAGCCACACAGAAGATCCCTCCCTCTCCAGGAACTGTGCTCAACGTCCCAGCAGGCGCCACACTAGTCAAAACTGTTGCTGGCGCCACCGCAGTCAGAATGGCATCTCCAGTCATGGTATGATTCTCATCAATTCCTTTACACATATATATATATATGTTACGGTACATGTGGGAATACGTTACATGTGGGAAAACTAGGGTTAGGGTTAGGTGCTAGGGTGACGTGGTACATGCTGGCATGTCTAACCCTACCCCTTATCCTAACCCTAGCACCCTAGCACCCTAGCACCTAACCATAACCCTAGTTTTCCCACATGTACTGTATTCCCACATGTACTGTAACATATATATTCATCAATATCAATTTGCCAGGCAAACACCTTGAATTTGTCTATTTCCAGGTCAGTAACCCAGCCACCCGAATGCTTAAGACTGCTGCGGCACAGGTGGGCACAGCAACGGTGTCCTCTCCCAACACCCCCACCCGGCCCATCGTCACCGTGCACAAATCTGGCACGGTCACCGTAGCCCAGCAACACCAGGTGGTCACCACCATTGTGGGAGGAGTCACCAAGACCTTCACCCTAGTCAAGAGCCCCCTCACCATGGGAGGAAGTGGCACCCTGGTAAGACGCCTAAAAGCCATGATAATATATCCAGGGCTTAAAGTTCTGCGGCACGGTGCCGGATTTCCGGCGCGGGGGAATAAAAATAAATAAATAAATAAATAATCACATGCTATTTGTTTACATCGTAATTTAAAGAGTCATCTTCAGCAAAGAGACAGTTCCGCCTACCAATGGTATCACATTGCTCAAGCCAACCAACGACTTCTAGCCAATCGGAGGCAGAGTAGTGGGGCGGGCCTTAAGAAGTTTGAATGAGTGTAATGTTAGCTTGTAGAGACGTTCGCTTTTAGCAGCCCGCTATCTCGCTAACTTTAGTAAGAGTCTATTAAAATGGAAGCCAAGTTTCTTAAACCTGGCGAAGACACAGCTATACTAGAACGAGGAGTAAGGAATAAATGGCGCTGGGCATGGATAGACAAGAGTAGCAGGGTTTTTCCTGCATAGAGAACTATGAGGCGGCCGCCTCCGTCATAGCTCTCGACAAAACTTCTGTCATTTCTAACTGCAATTGCGGCATTGCACCGACGTGGTGGCGGGGGCGCTGTTTCGCAAATAAGTTAGCTTTCGTGTTTGCTAGCGAAACAGCTGATAGTTGATGTTGACTGCTCAAGGAGAATACATATTTGAAAGTACAGAATGCCTGAGAGCCTTATATTGTATTATATTACATTATATTTTGAATGGTCATCTGGTGCCTGAATATTGTGTTTTCCTTTACATATATAATGCAATTTCCACCATAAATTGATGGAGAAAGGGCACAAATTGGTGCATATCAATTCACCAGAATGCAAGAAATTAAGTGTTTGATGCTCGTTTAAGGACCCCCAGACAGCCCCGCTTCATGGGTCCCCCCCGATGTCAAACACCACTGGTACCACCTCCGCCTCATTTTGAGCCAGGAAAAACCCTGAGTAGTGACGGGAAGCCTTATGGGACGTGGTGCCAAGAAGGAGAATATAAGTGATAGTGGCTTAATAAGTAATCAGTTTGTTCTTTTAAAGACATGTATATATTTTATTCTGTATTGTTATAGTGATAGTGGCTTCATAAGTGATGCAATCAGTTTGGCCTTTTAAAGACATCTAAATATATTATTTTATTTTGTATTGAGTATAAAACAGTATTATGAATGAATGAATGAATGGTCTTTATTGTCATTAATACAGTACAGGTACCATACAACGAAATTTAGGAGGGGGGGCTCCCCTGGTGCTTGGAAAAAGACTAAAAACACGAGGGCCAAGGGTAAAATTAAAAAAGGGAAAAGAGCTGGTTTACATAAATAACGGCTATGTACACTATCTACTATACTACTATACTATACAATAAAACACTGTGCTGTACTCTATGCTATGCTATAAATATCCTAACTTTTCCTATATCTGTACACAAGGGTTGTCATATTGCACATAGTATTGTTGCACATTCATTTAAAGTATTAATGCATTTTAACATTGAGACATATATTTTGTATTGACTATAAAATAGTATTAATGCATTTAAACATTGAGACAAGAAGCTGTCTTCTGTACCCGCTCTCCCAATATCTCAAACTGTGACCCCCCTCCCCAAGACAAAGTTTCAGGCACAGGATTTTTTCCCACTTTAAGCCCTGTATATCATGATAAATGTAGAACCACAGTGACTACTACAAATATGTATTAGTTCATATATCTGCATTGATGTTGGGGTCAGTTAGGTTTAAATAATATATAGCTAGTTGTCCACATGACACTGATCTCACTGATCTCCTGACACCAAATCTACTAAGTACTGTGATGTTCTCTGGTGAAATGTGAGTCTCTCTCTCCTATGTCAGCAGTCTTCCAACCCCGGCAAGATGATGTCTGTGGTCCGAACCCAGCCAGGGCAGACGTCCGCTATCACAGGCCAGGCTTCCACTAACCCTCTCACACCACGGCTCATACTGGTCAGTTATCTGCATGAGTGCAGGAACACGGAGGTCAATTTAAACTCCATGAATCAGATGTTTCTCCAGGGTATCCGCGGTGTCTTGAAAAGTATTAAAAGTTGATACATACATTTTGGGAAAATCAAGACCCTTAATAAGTATTAAAAAGTCTTATCACGATTTTATGAGGTCTTGAATTTTGTAGGTATTTTTCTGAATTAGACTCAGTCCATGGAGTTTGATTCCAAAAAACGTTTAGTAAAAGTTTGTGAATTTATTAGTTTTATTAAAAAACTAAGATGAACCGGAAATGCTGTTGTATGATAGTGGTCTAATCTATTGCAAACTAAAACTGTTAAGTTAAAGGTGTCACTGATGTAAACGGTTACAGCTCGAAGTGGCGGTGAGGTCTGGAAAAATATTGACAAGGTCTTTAAAAAGTCTTAGAAAGGTATTGAAATTAACCTCAAGATTACTGTATATACCCTGTTCTCACTGTTTTCATTTTCCTAATCTACCTTTTCTCCTCCGTAGACCAAGGCCCCTCTTCCTGCCGGTACCATACTGAAAATGGTGACTTCTGCGGACGGGAAGCCCACCACCTACATCACCACGTCCCCAGCAGGAGGCGCTGGAAACAAACCCACCATCCTGAGCATCAGCGGCATGTCGCCCACCACAACCAAACAGGGCACCACCATCATCAAGACCATCCCCATGTCTGCTATCATGACCCAGCCTGGAGCCACAGGTCAGAACTGAGGGTGTTTGATTGTGATCTTGATTACTCAAGTGTTCCACTGGTATTGGGCACTGACACATAGCCTATGACTATACCATGGGGTACCACCGAGCCTTCTGTTCGGCTGCGCCGCGTCTGTGGAACTGGCCTTTGACTGCTGAACCTGTGTTCGTTCTTGTGATTTATTTTGTTAGGTGTTTTTTACTATGTTTTTAACTTAATGGGCCGGTTTCACAGACAAGGCTTAAGCCTAGTCCTGGACTAAATCACACTTTCAATGTAAAATCTCCATTGAAGATGCTTTTTAGTCCAGGATTAGGCTTAAACCTTGTCTGTGAAACTGGCCCATTATGTTTTTAGGTTGTTGTTTTTTTTCTCTCTAGCACTCTGAGATTATTTTTGAATGAAAAGTGCAATACAAATAAAATGCATTATTATTATTATTATTATTATTATTATTATTATACATTATTATTTTACATGTTCACTGTCTTCACCCTCTACAGTGACCAGCAGCACAGGGATGAAGTCACCCATCACCTACCTCACCACAAAGATGATGGCCACTGGCACCCCTGTCAACATCCTCACTGCCATGCCTAAACTAGGCACAGCCGTTGGTCAGCAGGGACGGACACAGGTAGCTCACACAACTAACTAATTGATGCTTATTATTAAGATTTGATGTGGCCTTTATATTCAGTTATATTTACAGTAAAGGTCTTTGCACACAGATGCGTTTTCTACGTCCGTTTAAAAGAAACTAAATTAGAACTCATAGCGTAACGTTTTTTTTTCTCCGGATGACAGATTTAAAAATATGCATTAGTGTACAAAGACCTTTAATCTCATACAGTAACTTAAAGAGCAGCTTGTTTTGACCAGTTTATGCATATTTTACCATGAGAGTATATTTTCGAGTGTATTTGGATTGTCAGTATCAAATGTCTAGTTCCAGAGAATAAGTGCAGTGCAATTGTCAGAACTTCACTCATCATACTGGTCTTTTTAGGTGGTTTTGAAGGGTGCGCCGGGCCAACCTGGCACCATTCTGCGAATTGTACCTATGGGCGGAGTCCGCCTTGTCTCCTCGGGGACCGTGTCTGGCGTGAAGCCAACTGTCACTATGGTTGTCAAGGGAACAACTGGTAAGGATGAGATGCTCCTCCCTCTTCTGTCAAAGAGAGATTCTTATCTGTCGGTCCAAGTTTCAGCTGTCTGCCTGTCTCTTCTCTTCTCCTAGGTGTCAGCACTCTAGGGACAGTCACAGGCACTGTCTCCTCCAGCCTGGCAGGGGGCAGTGTAGCCAACGCCTCTCTAGCAACTCCCATCACCTCCCTGGGCACTATCGCCACCCTGTCCGGCCAAGTCATCAACCCCACTGCCATCACTGCGTCGGCTGTTCAGACTAGTCTAACGACGGCATCGACCCTCTCCTCTTCCACCGTCCCCATGCAGGTAAGACCTGTCACCTCTGCTCGTTCCTGGATTGCATGGAATTAAAACCATGAAATGTAATTACAGGGTATCCGCGGTGTCTTGAAAAGTATTAAAAGTTGATAAATACATTTTTGGAAAATCAAGACCCTAATAAGTATTTCAGTGTTTCCTCCAGGATTTTTCACATTAGTGGCGGAGCGGCGCTGTCACGCGCATAAAACGCGCACTGGCGCTCAAAACATAGACGAAGTTTCACCAAAAACTACAGGGTGGCAACAATTATAATTTCTTAAATAGCGGTTAAGTCATTAAAGCCGAGCAGGTGATTTTATATAGAAGGTTGTAGTGACCGCTCGTTAGCGAGCAAAGTATTCATAATTCACGGCGTTCCAGCCTTGTATAAAGCACTGTTGTATGTTTATGTTTACTACATCACCCATGCTGCTTAGCGGGTGATATGACGTGATATAAGTGGGACGGAGATGAATGAATGTTGTTGTTGTCAGTACGCATGCAGAGAGTGAGAATAAAGCGCACATGATTGTTTTTCTACCGGCAAAACGACTAGATCGTCCTGTTATTGCCGTCACTCCTACAAGGTGATCAAATACCAATATATCCTACAGCTGCAGCGGAACATGCGGAACGCGCATTACACACACACACACACATTCGGACCAATCACAAAACTGTTTTGAAAGCGCGTCGCCTCCTCGCTATCTGATTCAGTCTCGATTGCAGTGCGAACACAAACGACGAGGTTAATTGCAACATTGTAACATATTGTAAATAACTACGCCCTAAATCGTAACGAAATGTAGGTCTGGAAGCGGCCTAAATCTAGCTTCAATCTGCTTTTTTTCTGTTCTCCGGTCATAATAACTCGCTGCCTTTCTGCGCAGCCTGAATCAAAGTGGACTGTCTGAATCAATTAGTGGCGGAGGAAATTCTTTCGTGGCGGCCCGCCACGAATAAATGCATATAGAGGAAACACTGTATTTAAAAAGTCTTATCACGATTTTATGAGGTCTTGAATTTTGTAGGTATTTTTCTGAATTAGACTCAGTCCAAAGAGTTTGAGTCCTAAAAACTTTTAGTAAAAGTTCGTGAATTTATTCGTTTTATTAAAAAAACAAAGATGAACCGGAAATTCTGTTGTATGATAGTGGTCTAGTCTATTGCAAACTAAAACTGTTAAGTTAAAGGTGTCACTGAGGTAAACGGTTACAGCTCGAAGTGGCGGTGAGGTCTGGAAAAATATTGACAATGTCTTTAAAAAGTCTTAGAATGGTATTGAAATTAACCTCAAGATTCCTGTATATACCCTGTCATAGCAAGCTACAGTGGTGGTTTTCGTAACAACTAGTGGACAGCAGAGCAATACTATTCCATGTTCGATAGATACATGAGTAAAAGTTTTCTCTGTGTTTCGATATGAATAGTTTGTAGCGATTTTCAGGCTATGATAAGCGTTATGATCAGATTTAATCAAACAACAGACTATTCAAATTCAGAAGTCTGTTATGAAGTTATTAGGCTAAATCATATAGGCTAGACTGTGAGAAACGCCTGTTGTGAATGAAACAACAAGTTGAAATCTTTACATTTTACATTTTTGGCATTTAAGATAAGTATTATGTCCTTACCTGCAGGCCAGATGCTCCCTACAATGATTGATTCTCTTAGAATAGCTGGTGGAGCCCCGCGGTGGTGTAGCGGTCTACGCACTGGCCGCGAGTGCATGCTGCCCACCGGGGCCGGGGTTCGTATCCCGGCTCGCCAGATCCAGATATGGCCGAGGCACACGGGAAGCGGCATATTGGCCGGCCGCTTCCGAGGGGGGTATAGGAGTATTTATGGACTAGGATCCGTCGCGCAACACCGCCCCCTGGGTGCCGGAATAACGGTACTGGGCTCGAGGAGCCAGTCAGCCTAGTCTGCCTGGCGCCCTCCTCTGGGACTGCCGGCCACGGGGTCGTGCGGCGGATCCCATGCAATAGGCAGGGGATAATTGGATGCTAAGTTGGGTTAAATTGGCTACCAAATTGGGTGAAAAAGGGATAAAATCTGGAAAAAAAAAAAAAAAGGAATAGAGGAATCACTGGGTAAATCTCACGTTCCACCACATCCCAGAGGTGCCTTGTTACGCCTCATTATGGAATAACTGCCCATTATGTAACAAAATCCCCAAATGTAATAAAAAGTAACTTTCACTATGTAATAACACCGCATTATGTAATAACCTGCACATTATGTAATAAATCGCCTGAACGCAAAATGTAATAACGTTTGCTGGGTGCTGGGTCAGCACCGCTCCCAGCCCCCTATCCGATGCGTCCGTCTGCAGGGGAAAAGGGATGTTAAAATCCGGAGCATATAGGACAGTTTTACCACAGAGAGCCGCTTTAATACCTTCAAACGCCACCTGGCACGGCTCCGACCACTGGACCGGGTCTGGGGCACCTTCCGGGTGAGGTCGGTCAGGGGGCTGGCCAGCTCCGCAAACCCCGGCACGAACTGCCGGTAATAGCCCGCCAGTCCCAGGAACCGCCTCACTTCCTTCCGGGTCCTGGGCCGCGGGGCGGCGGCGACCGCAGCGGTCTTATCTATCTGCGGTCGCACCTCCCCACCGCCCAGGACGTACCCCAGAATGCGGATCTCCCCCCGCCCGATCACGCACTTCGCTGGGTTGGCCGTGAGCCCCGCCCGCCCCAGCGACTGCAGCACGGCCGCTACCCGCTGCATATGCTGCGGCCACGTATCACTGTAAATCACGATGTCGTCGAGTTAGGCCGCTGCATATGCAGAGTGCGGCCGAAGGATACGATCCATGAGCCGCTGGAACGTAGCCGGGGCCCCGAACAACCCGAACGGCAGCGCGGTGAACTGGTATAGACCGCGCGGGGTGGAGAACGCCGTTTTCTCGCGGGACCCTGGCGACAGCGGAATCTGCCAGTATCCCTTCGTTTATCATATCCTAGGTGGCCCGCCATGGGGTTATAATGTGCCGCCTGGAATATCGATTCCCGGCGGCCCCGGGGAACCAGCAACTGGGTGACGTCCTCTTCCCTGCGAGTGTCACGACTCACTCTATATAGTCTGTCCCTAACCAACGTAAAGTATGGGGGAGCGAGCGCCGCGTCTGGCCGTACCCGTGCAACATCAATCAGCATCACCTGGTCGTAGGCTGAGCGTAGGGTAGCGTCACGAGACTGTTCGAGGGGAAAATCTCCCACCGGAGGAAACACCGGCAGCGGCACCTCGGGTGGCGGTGCCTCTGCCCCTGCCTCCTCCTGCCCCTCGTCAGCGTCGGCCGCCCCCGCATCAGCGCAGAGCACGGCGCCCGCCCCACGCGTCCCTGCCCGTCGTGCATGCACCCCTGTCGTCCCCGCTACTGCCCGTGGGAATCCCGCGAGATTAGGGGGTGCATGAGGCTTGGACTAACCGCCGCCTTGACTCTATATTTTCTCCCATTATATTTAATCTCGATGGGGACCACCGGGTATACGTGAACATCCCCATGCACACACAGTATTGACAACCTCGATGCCCCCACCAATGCCCCTGGTCGCACCAGGCGCTGGTGGATCATAGACTGTAGGCAGCCCGAATCCAGCAGCGCCTCGTGCGTACCCCGCTGCATCCTTACCCGGATGCGGTACACCTCGCTCGGGTCCGGGGGAGGGGTGACCTCGTCGGCGGTGGGGACAGCCCAGCCGACCTCCATAGCTGGGCAGTCCCGGCGGAGGTGGCCAGACTGGCCGCAACGCCAGCACCCCTCCTCTGCCGCCTGTGGGGCTCTCTGTGGGGTGAAGGCCGCGCCCCCCTGCGTTGCCTCCGGCCACCCGCCCCGGGGAGCGGCCATCGGCCTCTCACGCCGTGTCCCCGCCACGGGTCCGGTCCGGGCAGCCCCCCCCCCCCTGGCGGCGGGGAGCTGAGACCGGGACCGCGGCGGGTCCCGCCACCCCCGCGTCTGGAAAGGGCAGGTGGTTCTCGGCCAGCCCGATGGCGGTGGTGAGGTTGGCGGGCCGGTGGTACGCTACCCAGGCAGCGGTCCGCGCCGGTAGGCCCCCCACGAACCTCTCCAGGGCGACCTGCTCCACCACCTCCGCCGCCGATCTCTCCTCGGGCTGCAGCCACCGCCGCGCCATGTCCATCACCTGCTCGAACGTCTCAATGTACGCCTCCGGGTCGTCCCCCTCCGTCATCCGCAACATCCGGACTCGGGTCCCACCTGCCACGCCGTAGTCCCCGTACTCCTCCCGGTCGCGGATGATGGCCCGGAGGTCCGCCCAGTCCTCGGCCTGGGCGCGGGCCATGTCCATCCGGCCATCGCCGCCTGCTGCTCTTGCAGCTGTGCCAGGTGGGCGAGTACGTGTCCCAGGGGCGACTCCATGCCCCCGCCTGTCTGTTCTTTGGGTGTTTTGGGTCCGCCTCTCCTCTGTGCCTCACGTCGGGTGCCACTGTAACAGGTTCGGCACAGAGGGAGACAGACAATAGGATTTGGCAGTTTAAGGAATGGGTTTATTTGTGCAGCTGGTCTGGAGTCCGGTTTGGCTGAGCCTCGCTCAGGCGAGAACGTCCCCGCTCCCTTCCTGCCCGACCCTTCCGGTCGCGGCTCTCCTGTAGCGCTCTGGATGTCTCTCTGCAACCGACTCTCCGCTGCTTCTCCCCGCTTCCTCCGTTCTCTGCTTACTGCGTCCTACTCTGGGTCCCGGGGGAGAACAAAGCAACACATTAAGAGCGCGCGTTGATGAGGACCCAATTGGCATCAGCCGGTGCCAATTGCGCCCCCATCCCTTCACCAACTGTCCTGTGGCTCCCTCTGCAGGTCGGAACGCGTCATGTTCCCCACACACCCCCACCACCAGATCAAGGCCGGGCGCGCCCGGCCGCCAGCCTACTCCCCCCCCCCCCCCCCCCCATCACGGGAGAGGAAGTCGGCCACGACCATCTGCGCCCCCGGCCTATGCACCACCGTAAAATTTAAGGGCTGCAGCGCGAGGTACCAGCGTGTGATCCTCGCGTTAGAGTCCTTCATACGGTGGAGCCACTGGAGGGGAGCATGGTCGGAGTAGAGGGTGAACGCGCGCCCCAGCAGGTAGTACCGGAGGGCGCCGACCGCCCACCGGATGGCCAGGCACTCCTTCTCCACCGTGCTGTACCTGCCCTCTCGCTCCGATAACTTGCGGCTCAGGTACAGCACCGGACGGTCGTACCCCAGAAAGCGGATCTCCCCCCGCCCGATCACGCACTTCGCTGGGTTGGCCGTGAGCCCCGCCCGCCCCAGCGACTGCAGCACGGCCGCTACCCGCTGCATATGCTGCGGCCACGTATCGCTGTAAATCACGATGTCGTCGAGGTAGGCCGCTGCATATGCAGAGTGCGGCCGAAGGATACGATCCATGAGCCGCTGGAACGTAGCCGGGGCCCCGAACAACCCGAACGGCAGCGCGGTGAACTGGTATAGACCGCGCGGGGTGGAGAACGCCGTTTTCTCGCGGGACCCTGGCGACAGCGGAATCTGCCAGTATCCCTTCGTACAGTCCAGGGTCGTATAGAATTTAGCCGCGCCAAGCCGGTCCAAGAGCTCGTCGACCCTGGGCATTGGATAGGCATCGAATTTAGACACCGCATTCACCCGTCGGTAGTCCACACAGAACCGTACAGCCCCATCTCGCTTGGTCACCAGCACGATAGGGCTGCACCAATCACTGTGGGACTCTTCTACCACGCCCAGTTCCAGCATTGCCTCTAATTCCCGGCTCACCACGTTTGTGAGCCGGGAGCCGGCAGCCTATACGGCCGTGTACGCACCGTAACGCCCGGTGGCGTCTCTATGTGGTGTTCTATCAGCGTGGTGCGCCCGGGTAGGGGGGAAAACACATCAGCGAACCTCTGTTGCAACTCGGCCACGTCCGCTCGCTGGGCCGCCGAAAGATGGTCTCCTAAGTGGGCCGGGGTACTAATTTTAGACTTTGGGACCTCCGGTCCGAACTCATCCCTCTCGGGAAGTAGCGTAGCCAGCGCGACAGGGATCACCTCGGTCCATTTTTTAAGGAGGTTCACGTGATATACTGTATCTGCGTGCTATCCCCCCGATCTGAACGCACCACCTCATAGTCCACCTCCCCCACCCGCCGTGTGACCGCGAACGGCCCTTGCCACTTGGCGAGTAATTTAGAGCTGGAAGTGGGCAGTAGTACAAGGACCCTGTCTCCCGGTGCGAAGATGCGCAGCTTAGACCCCCTGTCATACAGGCGCTTCTGTCGTTCCTGGGCCTGGTGCAAATGCTCCCGTGATATAACCCCTAACGTGTGGAGCTTTGCCCGCAGGTCCAGGACGTATTGAATCTCATTTTTACTGTCGCTGGACCCCTCCTCCCAGCTTTCTTTAATGAGGTCCAGGACGCCGCAAGGCTTTGCGCCCATATAAGAGCTCGAATGGGGAAAACCCAGTGGAAGCCTGGGGGACTTCCCGCACCGCGAATAACAGGGGGGCTAGCCATTGGTGCCAATTTTGACTATCCTCGTGAACGAACTTACGGATCATTGATTTTAGCGTCCGGTTGAACCGCTCGCACAGACCACCGCTGGCCGGGTGGTACACGCTCGTCCGGACCGCTTTAATATTCAATAATCCGTACAGCTCTTTGAGGGTGCGTGACATAAAATTGGTACCTTGGTCAGTGAGGATCTCTTTCGGGATCCCCACCCGGGAGATGACCTGAAACAACGCCTGCGCCACACTCTTCGCGGAGATGGAGCGCAGGGGAATTGCCTCGGGGTATCGGGTTGCGTAATCTATCAAAACTAACACAAACCGATAGCCTTGTGCACATCGCTCTAATGGGCCGATAATGTCCATTCCAATACGGTCAAACGGGGCCTCAACCAGGGGGAGAGGGTATAACGGCGCCCGCGGGACGGCCGGGGGGTTGGCTAGCTGGCATTCGCGGCAGCCGGCGCACCTCCGCCCGTATCCCCGGCCAGTAGAATCGGA